>NW_025956589.1:0-23726 GCF_023159225.1 Perognathus longimembris pacificus
GGACTCGCCAGACCACACTGGCAGATAGAGGTTATTTTCATTTCCTTGCCTTTGAGCAGCTGGAAATGGCAGAGCAGAAAACCTGTGGCCAAGCATAAGCGATTGAGACCCTTGGGGAGGCGGCTTCTCTTTCAGTGCCTGCCCTTATTCATTCGTGCCCGCCTCATCTCTGCGGAGGAAGGTGGGAGGGGCTGGCTGGTCCTCCTGAGCCCAGCTGGCCCCTGGTGCATGCACCGCTTCCCGGGATTTCATGGGGGTGGGGGCGTCACAGGGACCACCATACAGTGTCCATGTTGCTCCTCTGCTCACGTTTGAACGGCTGGAGAGTCTACTGTGATTTCCTTGCTCTCCCGAGGCCACTGATTCATCTGTCTCAAAATGAGAGTTCCCGAGACATAATCTGGCTTAAAATAATCTAGTGGGTTTCCTCTGCCTTCAAGACAAAGTTCTAGTCTCCAGGCAGGAGGTCCCGCTTAGCTCTGGCCTGGCCTTTCTCATGCGGCTCATCTTCTACTCCCTGGCTTCAGCGGTTCCAGTTTGCTATCCCGGGGCTTCAACCTAGGGCTCCGCCCCCCCCCCCCCCCCCCCAGGGCTTCCAGCTTTCCCAGGAGGCATTTGGCCACTTGAGCCAAAACTCCAACCTCTTTTCCCCCTGGTTGTGTTTGAAACAGGGTCTTGCTTTTTGTCCAGGCTGCTCAGGAGGACAGTACTTTTATTTACAGTTCCCTCTAGAGCTAGCACGACAGGTGCATGCCGCCGTGTCCCACTATTGGCTGAGAGGGGATGTTAAGAACTGGGACTCTGGGTTGGCCCCTAAGCACAGTCCTCTGGATCTTTGTCTCCGAGTAGGTGGGATCACAGGGATGATGGGCTGGTGTCGGGGCTCCCTCATCTCCAGTTTTGCAACCGCTTTGGAAATACTGGAATTTCAGAAGATTCTCATGTTCTCCTATTCTGGACCTTCACACATTTGTTTCTTTGTGGGCCAGCTTCCACCTCCAAAACTCCCTTCTTTGCTTTATTTCCTTGAGTATTTTCCCCCCCACTGTTCCCTGAAGAAGTCTAAAAACAGAAGAAGCAGAGGCATAATTGGGAGCGGCTGGGATCTCTTTTCCAGTCCATTCTTCAATGTGCAGGGGACAATGTCTTTCTTGATGGTGGGTGGGGTGGGGTAAAACAGCACTAGCAATGACCTATAACGAAAAAGGTATCTGTGCTCAGATCCAAGTTTAAATGTCTTCCTCGTTTTCTTCCCATGGTGTAGGCCCTGCCCTCATTACTATGCAAGTTGGTGAGACTCAGGAGGTCTTCTCTGTTCTTCACAGAGAAGACTCTGGTTCTCTTCTGCAGCAGGGGACTTTGCTGTGACCCGGACAGACTTCCCTGATCTCCGACTTCCATGGAACTTTCCCTCGGTGGAAGCTCGGGCAGGAAATGAAGTCGGCACAGTTGTCTTTCTGAGCTCTTGGTTTCACTTGCCGCGGTTCCATCGGCCCCCGCACTGCAGCCTAGAAAATGCTAAATGAAAATTGGCCTTGCCCCATATCCCTGCTGCTCGTGGGGGCCACTCAGCTGTTCCCCGGGCTTAGAATTGGTCCTGGGTGGAAATGCCACCCAAGTAAAACAAGAGGAGTGTCCCAAGTGTCTATTTCTCCATGGCTTATTTTTATTAGGACCCTGACTCACCGAAGGCTGATACCAAATAGCTGCGAATCTGATGTGAGCCTGTCACCTAGCAGGGAATGGCTGAGGAGCCGGTGTGTCAAAGCCAGGGCGTCACGGTGACGCCAGCTGTTCAGAAGTGAAAGGCCTGCTGGGAAGGGCCAGCACTTGAGCAGGTGGATGGTTCTGGGATGCACAAGGAAAAAGAGACTGTTTCTTGGAGGCTTTTAGAAATGATTTTTGGGGGGCTGGGAACATGGCCTAGTGGCAAGAGCGCCTGCCTTTTATACATGAAGCCCTGGGTTCGATTCCCCAGCACCACATATATAGAAAACGGCCAGAGGGGGCTCTGTGGCTCAAGTGGCAGAGTGCTAGCCTTGAGCAAAAAGAAGCCAGGGACAGTGCTCAGGCCCTGAGTCCAAGGCCCAGGACTGGAAAAAAAAAATGATTTTTGGCATCTCAGGCCTGACTTCGACTCCTCTTTTGCACGACTCCTTTTCCGCTTCCATTCTGCCAGGTGTCTTGACAAGGTTGCCTCATTCCTCTGTGACAGTTTTAAGAGACAAGCACGATGGCAGCTATTTATGGAGAAACCCCCAGAGCCAAGAGAGGCCTGCAGCAAGCGAGGGGCTGGCTAGCTTGCCTTTTCCCAGTGCGGATTTTCTGAAGGCGTCTTTTTCAGCCCCAAATAAGATGATTAGTTCTAGTAGAATCAGAATGCAGGGGCCCCATTCAAGGCAGATGGTAATTATGTTGCTCTGTCATGGGGCAACTACTCTCTTGCTGACACATAAAGATGGTAAACAAATGGTCCATACCCCGGCCACACAGAAGCAGCTCACAGTCCTGCTCCAAGCGTAGGCACAACGCCTTGCCCTGCACCATAGAGGGATGTCAGACACGCCATCCGTGAAATGTGCTCATTTTCGGGGCACTTTATGGCACACAAGTCACAGACGCAGACACCCTGGGATGTATATTCATGGCATAAAAATGTGTGTTGCTTACACGGGAACGCGGGAGACTTGCTCTGCTCCCGTGCTTTAAAAACAATTATAGAGGACAAATACTTTCTGGAGAAAGGCTCCATTGTTACCAAAGAAAATTATAGATACTTAAAGCAGTGCCTTTTCATAGTTTTAGTAGTTTATTGCTCTCTTCTGTCACCAATGCGCTCTTTTCCATCCATTAGTCCTCTTAACAGATCTCTCTGTCTTCGTGCCCCCTGTCAGCTCGTGGACTTAAGTACCTATTTTATCTTTGCTGTAATGGCAGTCGCACTAAGTTGTAACGGGTGAAGTTTGCTTCTGTAATTATCCTTTCTCTCTTGGGCATCCATCTTTCCCTCCATCCTGGCCCATTCTCCGCAGCCATGCTGTGCTTGGTTCGGCCTAGCCCTCACACGGGGGGAAATAAAAAACGCGACACAAGCCTCGGAGATGCGGCGGCCCCTTCCGCTGGCCTCTGTCTGTCGGCTTCTCACTGCCTCCAAAGCCTTCCCCTCTCACGTGGGCGTTCCCACCCTCGCTGTGCGCGCTAGCGTGACGAGGGAGGGCCACCATGCCGGGCTTACCTTCGCTTTTATTGCTAAGAATCACCGTTCAGTAGTTGCCCAAGGGGCTTTCCAATCACCATGTCAGGTAAATTTTTGAATGCCACGCCGTCCTGGAGACTCCCCCGAACGACGGCCCTTACCCCATCTTTCCCGTGAACTCGAACAGCCCGTTGGCTGCCCCATCTCTTTCGGCACACCCGAGCAATGCTTTCACCTGCTGTTTCCAGAAAGCCTCTCTTTAACCTCTCGCTCAGACCTGCTCCTCCCCCATCTTCCTCACGCAGGAGGCAAATTCTGGGGTGCCTTGGTTTTCCTCGCAGCCTCCCACCTCAATTCCCTGGGCAGGCTGTCCAGCTGTGGCTCCCCCACACCTGGGACCCCTTTGCTAGGCCCAGCCCCCCACTGGGAGGCCCAGACGACGGCGGTGGAAGCTTCCCAGTCAGCTCTGCCTGCTCCCACCACGGCCTCCGGGAGTTCCCTCGCAGACCGTCTCCACGGTACTCTCACACGGGGTCACGGGGTCACGACCCTGCTGCTGGGGATTACCCGGGCCCTCCGCGGGGTCCAGGATGAAGCCCACGTCCACGGTCCGCCCACAGCCTGGAGCACGCCCCGCCTCGCCCCCCCGAGCCCAGGCTACCCACGCGGCCATGCTCTCCCCTGATCTCACTGGTGTATGTGGGGGTCCACGCCCCGCAAGAGCCCCTCAGAGCCTCTCGGGCTCTGTTCTGGCCTCTTGAGAAGGGAGTTTACATCCCGGGTGATGGTGTCCCCTGCAAGGAAAATGGGAAGCCCAAAGGCCTAGAGGTGGGGGTGGGGGGCTGGAGGTGGGGGGTTCTGGAGGATGGGGGGCTGGAGGCTGGGGATGGGGGGTCTGGAGGACGGGGGGCTGGAGGCTGGGGATGGGGGGTCTGAAGGATGGGGGGGCTGGATGCTGGGGGTGGGGGGTTCTGGAGGATGGGGAGCTGGAGGCTGGGGATGGGGGGTCTGGAGGATGGGGGGCTGGATGCTGGGGGTGGGGGTTCTGGAGGATGGGGGGTCTGGAGGACGGGGAGCTGGAGGCTGGGGGGCTGGGGCTGGGGGGTCTGGAGGACGGGGGGCTGGAGGCTGGGGATGGGGGGTCTGGAGGACAGGGGGGCTGGAGGCTGGGGATGGGGGGTCTTATGGCTGGGGATGGGGGGCTGGATGCTGGGGGTGGGGGTTCTGGAGGATGGGGGGCTGGATGCTGGGGGTGGGGGGTTCTGGAGGACGGGGAGCTGGATGCTGGGGATGAGGGGTCTGGAGGACGGGGGGCTGGAGGCTGGGGGATGGGGGGTTCTGGAGGATGTGGGGTCTGGAGGATGGGGGGCTGGAGGCTGGGGGATGGGGGTTCTGGAGGATGGGGGGTCTGGAGGATGGGGAGCTGGAGGCTGGGGATGGGGGGTCTGGAGGATGGGGGGCTAGAGGCTGGGGGATGGGGGGTCTGGAGGACAGGGGGCTGAAGGCTGGGGGATGGGGGTTCTGGAGGATGGGGGGTCTGGAGGATGGGGGGCTGGAGGCTGGGGGATGGGGGTTCTGGAGGATGTGGGGTCTGGAGGATGGGGGGCTGGAGACTGGGGGATGGGGGGTTCTGGAGGATGGGGGGTCTGGACGATGGGGGGTCTGGAGGCTGGGGGGCTGGAGGCTGGGGGATGGGGGGTTCTGGAGGATGGGGGGTCTGGAGGATGGGGAGCTGGAGGCTGGGGATGGGGGTCTGGAGGTTGGGGGGCTGGAGGCTGGGGGATGGGGGTTCTGGAGGATGGGGGGTCTGGAGGCTGGGGTGGGCTGGAGGCGGTGTTCAGGTGAGCAGGAATGGCAGAGGCAGATGGTCTTGGCATGCCAAGAGGCCTGAGGAGGCGGCGTGTGGGCAGCCGGCCGGCCACGGCCCCCCTCGCCCCCTCCACGGCCCCCCCGGAGCAGACCGTCCCCCGCCTCACTGCCAGGCACAGCCGGGACGAACCCACTAGGTTTTGCCGACACAGCGTAGGTGAGGAAAAGAAGCCTGAAGGGGAGAAGTGCTGGATCCCGGGGCGAGCTGCCCGGTGGAGACGGGAAGAGCCGCGGGGAAACGTCAGAGGCCAGGTCACAGCTTCACCGAAGCTGCTAATACACACACTGTTCTACAACGGAGCTCATTATAAACAAGCAAACCAACAAGCGAGCGAGCAAGCAAGCCGAGGAACGGCGGCGCGGTGCGGGGCTGCGGTCCCGCCTGGACGGTGCCCGCTCTTTCGGGAGAAGGCCGGGTACGGACGGACCTCGAGCTTCCAGAGGGCAGCGTGGGAGCCACGGGGGAAAGGCGGGCCCTGCGGCTCCGTGGTCTCCGCGGGCTCCGTGGCGCCGTGGCGCTCGTCTGCTTTCCCCACACTCCAGGGCCTCCGGGCGGCCGTTCCACCAATGTTTTATTTAGTTGCACCTTGACGTGTAGATCTTCATTGCCTCTTGTTTACCAGGGCCCCGTTCCCAACTGAGTCTAAAAAAATGAAATACACAGAATAGGATTATTTCCTCTCCTCCAGTCTGGTTCACACGAAGTCTTCCGACTTTCAAGGGAATTCCTTCAGAGAGACTGTGATCTCGGATGCACCTGTTTCTTTCAGAATAATGTCTTAGATCGCCAAATGCTCTAAGCTTTTTGTGTTAGTTATTTTTTTAAAAAATATAAAATACACGATTAACTTTTATACACTGTTTCATCTAGGGTGCTTTTGTGTGTGAAATTAGTGGGTTCAAATTTTGTTTGTCTAGTTTCTAAATAGTGAGCTGCACAAAAGAGGAGCTCAAAGACGTCCAGCTCTGAGATACATGACTCGTTGGTTCCCATTATTCACTGAGAGATAGCTGTGACCCAGGCATGCTAGAAGCAGACACCCTTGCTCCCATGGAACTTGTGTTTTCCCTACAGAATTCTACAGAATTATGCGCCCCATTTTTGTGCACACAAAGAAAGAATAGATCACTTAGATATGTAGGTGGGTGGATGGTCGGATGAGTGAAGAAAGAGAAAGAGGAGAATGAAAGAGAGACTGAGGAGAGAGACACACAGAGAGAGGACAGAGACAGAACAGGTACACACACACACACATATATGTATATATCTTCCTCTTCACTGTTTTCTATATCCACAGTCTGGTTGTATACCCGAGGGAGGGCTCTGTACTTGCATTCAGACACACAAGCACTCTGAAGGATTCAGCTTGGGGTATACTTTGAAAGTCCACACAGCTCCACAAGGCCGAAGGAGACCTTGTCGTCCCTCAGGGGAGTTCTGGTGTGCGTTGTTGGTGGAAGTACACCAGTGTGCTTAGTAACCATGACGGTGCACTGGAGAAGGCCTTCCCGAGGTGAGCACGAGGGAGGGGGCGTGGCGAGCTTCTACAGTTAGGCTGAACGCGACAAGAAAAGAGAGCGGATATGGAATGACTCTCTCAGTGGTCCACAGGGCCTTGACCGGGACGCATCCTGGAGGCGGGGTAGGCGTTACACCTGGTGAGTAGTGTCCCCGTGCAGACAGGAGAGGACACGGGGACCACAAAGAAGCCGAGGTGCGGGCAGAGGTTGGAGTGACGAGGTCAGAAGACAGGGGGTGCCGGAAGCTGTCAGAACCCGAGGGGGACTTGGTGCAGATGATCCCCCCGAGCTTCTGGAGAGGCCGTGACCCCGAAGACACCTTGATGTCAAGGCTTCAGCACCTAGAGCTTTGAGGGGATGTATTTCTGTTGTTTTAAATCGTAATTTAATCGTAATTTTAGGGTAGTTAATGAGGTCAACCCAAGGGAACGAATTCAGCATTACAAAAAACACCAAACCGAAACAAAACCCAAGGCTTTCTTCTTTCTCTCTGATCATGGAGAGGTTTGATCTGAGCCGAGCTTCAGAGTTGAAAACTGGCCAAAGCAGAGTAGATATGAGATTCATGAAAATAGAGTTAAAAGTAGAAACAAATCTATAGGCAGAAGTGGCACCGGCCTAGCACTCGGGGGCAGGTGCAGGAAAATAGCAGGCTTATGTCTAGCCTGGACTATACAAAACCCAACCTCAAGAACCAAGGGGCCAGTGGCAGGGTGCTTGTCCCTCATGGATAATACCGTGGGCTTGATTCCCAAGGCCACAGAAGCTAGGTAAAACAGCACACCTTGTCTCACTCCCCGTCCGTGCCTCAGTGGTCTTATCTGTCTAACGGAACCCATGACGATCTTGGCCTTACCGGGCCCCGCTCCCCGTGCTCACTCTGTGAGCCTCGTGCCGTTCCACCGTCTCAGATGGATGGTCCCCAGCAGCGCCACACGGGAGGGGAGGTGGCAGCGTGGCAGACGAGAAAAGATGCTGTCCCAGAACCACTCACGACGGTGCCACCCTTAATGCCACATGTCAATATTTCCATAAGAGAAATAACTCGAAATTCATGTTTGCGGTATCTAGCGAGGCAATGACAAAGTGAGGGGGAAGCAAATGATAAGCACAATGTTTAAAGAGGGTACACACACACACACACACACGCACGCACACACACACGTGTTCTGATCATTTATGGCTCCTTGACCACTTCTACTTGGCTACTTAACCACCTATATTGGAGGCACGCAGCATCAGCAAAGCTGTTGGGCTTGTGTTTGGGTTTCTTTTGCTTGGTATGGGGCGATGACATTTAACCGCTAAGTTTTGTCTGGCTACCGAGGTGGGTGGGGGAACCCGTGGTTCGCAAAGTTCTGTGCTGTGCTGTGCTGTGCTTGGGTCAGGACGTCACTGCTAACACGTCGGCTCTTGTTGTAGCAGTCAGGGCTTCGATTTGTCCGCCTGAGGGGTGCGGATGAATTATACAAAGTGCCTCTTCCCTTCTTCTCGTCCTAGTGCGCAGACAGCCCTTGTTTCTCTTTGCTTCTTGCTTCTTCCTCTCTTTGGAGCAAGGCGCTGGTAAGTGGCGCTAGCAGCTCCTGTCCAGCATGATACCGTCAAGCCGTCTGCTGAGCCTCTCACTGGTGATTTATTCATGCAAGGTGGGGGAAATAATCTCAGTTTTAGCGTGAGTCTGGTCGCAGCCGTTATACAATGGTGTCATCACATGTGTAAATGTAGAAGTCTTTACCAACGGTTTTCGACGTAGGTAATAAATGAATCAAGCCATGAGTGAGTTAGTGAATACGCGGTTATCAGGTGAGGAAGAGACTGACAGGAACTCCCCGTAGCCTCTCAGAGAACTCCTGCGGGAGTGTTCCTGAGGGGTGTCTGGAAGTGTGCGCAGGAAGAATGGTAGGCTACAAATGCTATTGGTTTCAGGTTAAAAAAGAAAAGAAAAAAACGAGGACAAAATCGTCTGGGGTGTGTCTCAAGCGACCGGGCACCTGCCTAGGAAATATGAGGCCTTGAGTTCATATCCCAGGTCTGCCAAAACCACAACCATAAAACCAGAGGCCAGTTGTTCACTCAACGCATTTAGTTTTTAGTGTGGGCATTCATTTCCTTAAACTAAGAAATTATATTTCAGTTGGAAAAGACCATGTATATGTCTTAAAAACGGAATTTCCTGGCAGGCAAGTTCAAAAATAATTTTGAAAGCTAATACCTCTGTTCCATAATTCAAGCATAATTTGGGTAACTTTTGGCTAGGGATTTACAAGATTAAAAGTGGAAAAATCATATCCCTCTTCCCCATGCTTCTCTCCCGCGGATGTAAGACTTGGTATTAAAGATAGAATCCTTAATTGTGGCCGAGGACAGACTGGTTTGTGTTAGGATATCGACTCCTGCGATAGTTTCTCGGATGAAGCTTTGCAAGGGAGAGGGACTGGAAGATCTGCTAGTCCAGGCCTTGACAGCAGGCCTTGGGTAATGCCAGAGGAGGTGCACCCCAATAAACCAGACAGTGAGCCGGCTCTCACCACACCGCTGAAATGAGACATCAGGGCAGATGCGACCTTCACAGACTGGATTAACATCTTTGTTGGGCTACCTAGCCCATTTCTGGACATGAACAAATGCGCTTTTAATAAGTGGAGAAAATACCATGGGAGCAAATGGGGCAAATGGGATCACATCACAACGCAACGACAGTCCAAAGAGCCCATACGTCTCTGTGCAACAAAAAAAGTCCTCAGCCACAACGGTATTAAGCGTGACGCTGTCTGGGATCTTCACTTCCTGTCAACACTGGAAAATGCCAGTGTCTCTCCTGAAACAGGAAAGCAGTGAAGCAAAACCAGACGTGGTAGGTCCAGGCCCAGGAGCAAGGGGCAGAGGGGGAGGGGAGAGTCTGGGTGACAAAACACATTCTCTAGCAGGTGTTCAATGTTTTTGTCAAAAGCAATTTATTTTGCATGGCGCAAGTCCCCACAGACCACTACGTGCTGCACTCTGAAATGCGTTTCACGTATGCAGAGCTCAGACTCCAAGCCCTGCTACACACATACAGTCGATTGGGAAGTTTCTTGGCCTTCCTCCCTGCTGGGGGGGGAGGGGGATGGTATTGGAGTTTGAACACAGGGCCTCATGTTGGCTCAGCTTTTTTGCTCATGGCTGGCTCTCACTTGAGCCACACCTCCAGTGCAGCTTTTTGCTGGTTCACTGATGACCGAGTCTCTTGGACATGTCTGTCTGAGCTCTCATGGAACCTCAGCTTCTTGGGTAGCTAGGATTACAGGTGTGAGCCACTGACACATCGAGTTGACAATGAATATTAGCTGGCACAGAGATTTCCCTGACGAACCTCAAACAAGTGCAAGGAATCGGTTCGGTGAGCCCAGCGTGTGCGGGCAGGGAGAAGCCCTCCACAGAAACGCACCCGGGTCTCCACTTCCAGCCTCTAGAGCTGTGAGAACTCCTGATGTGTGAGCCATGGCTGTCCGGCACTTTGGGCAGCCCAAGCAGAGGAGCAGCTGGGATGCGTGTGCTCCTACTTACTCCAGTGACCTGTGTCATGTCCTCTAGTGACTCACGTCCTCCAGTGACCCACTTCATCCAGTGACCTGTGTCCTCTAGTGACCTACGTCCCCCAGCGACCCAACTTTTTGCTACTTGTATTTCTTTTCATAAAATAGCTCTTTTCTGTGCAACACGCATGACACCTGTAAGGATGTCACAGAAAGGCTTCTCCGTGAACACTGTGGTGCCTGAGGCTGGAGAGGAGGGAGATGCGAGCTCCAGGTAGAGTAAAAAGTTGCTTTCTTGAGGATGCTACACACAGAGGCATTAGCATGCCCCGTGAGAGTAAAGCCAGAAATGGAATCCATAGTTCCTGTGTTATCTCTGCATCCAGGTTGAAATTGGACTGAGGTGAATGAAATCAGAAGAGCTGAAAAGGAAAAAAAAAAAAAGGGCGTCCCCAAAGATTTCTTCAAAGCTATGGAGCAAATGGATGCAAACCCAGCAGTGTCATAAATCCTTACGACATTCTCATTGGAACTCCTGTTTTCATAGGACATTGCGGAAATACAACTCAGGTGTGAAGAGAGGAAACGTGAGGATTTGAATGGGTTAAAAGAGACACTCAACTCCTCTGCCCACAGAGGCAAGGAAAGCTACACTTCAAGGCTAGCTCTTCAGAGGAACACGGCCACTCACCCCACATCAAAACTATGTGGGGTTCTGAGAGCCGGCCTCCAGTGCACGCTCCCAGCAGGCGCGTTGTCTCTCTCTCCCAAGATGTGGCAACAGGGAGCTGGACTCTGCAGGATTCTCTTTCCAGAAGGCTTTGGCCACGGGCTGTAGAGTATTTTATAGTAAGAAATAAAAAATAATCTTACTTGAAGTCTATTCAGCAGAGCTAACAGATATTTGTAGACACGCTATGGCTTTCAAAAGTTTACTTGAACATGAAGCAGTCGAAGAACTGAGGAACACCAAATCACCAGAGAACCCGTGCTCCACCCGGGGTGGGAGGGCAAGATGGCACGGAATGCTAGAGAAAGTGGCAGCACTTGATCAGCTCAAGTCACAAGCGCTGGCTAGAGACTTCTTGGCAGTTTCTGGTTGGTGGGCTTTTATTTCATACCCCCAGGCTATGACTAGGCACTCTGATTTGAATTTGGGTGTGCTTATGTAGAACCCAAGACAAGCAACCCTTCCAATATAGTGAAGTCCCAATTAAGGTGTGTGTATGTGTGTGTGTGTGTGTGTGTGTGTGTGTGAGAGAGAGAGAGAGAGAGAGAGAGAGAGGGTTTGAGTATGTGCCAAGACTGGGGCTTGAACTCAAGGTCTCACAACTCACAATCTCTTTTAGTTTCTTTTGCTTAAGGTTAGTGCGTTACCCCTTGGGCCACACCTGTACTTCTGGCTTTGTTGCTGGAGATAAGAGTCTCACAATTTTTTTTTTTTTGGCCCTGGAAGGCTTTGAACCAGGATCTCAACCTCCTGAATAGCTAGGATTACAGGCATGAGCCACCAGCATCTAGCTCCGATTAACTTTCTAATAGCAATAGTCATAGCTCAGAACTAGCGAGCGTGTCTATGTGCCAAATGCCATTCCATTTGAGCCACAGCAGCACCCAGTGTGGCAGGGGCCTTTATACCTAGTTGATATACTGAGATCTGTCATATTCGGTTTTCACAGATGAGGGAGCAGAGACAGAACACTGCTAGAATGGGATCACACTCAAACTAGCAGAGCAGGGACTCAGGCCAAGATATCTAGGCCCAGAGTTTCTACTCTGGGCCATGTCAGGGAGTCAAAGATGCTTATGTGCTCCCAGCGGTCAATGTCAGCATCTCAAGGGCTCTAAGAAGAATGGGATGCACACGAACCTGCTCTGTGCTTTTGACGTGATTTCTCTGTTCATTCCCTCTGATTCTAGGGAAACATTCAGGTGCGAGAAGCAATTATCTTCTCTTTACCATATTAAGTAGTCCATCACCTTTAAATTCAACCTCCCACAAAGTCTGAAGACACAGACAAAATGTAGACAAGCTCTTTGCCAGAACAACTGAATCATCATCATAAGCATAGTCTCCACGGTCTCCTTTTCTGGTCTTTGTGCTCCCACCAGAATCTCCAGTTTGTTCTGTTTACAGGGTTCTGGGATTTTTCTCATTTGCTTCTCCAAACTCTCCCCAACTCCTCCTGCAAAGAGAGGCGTCCTAACCACATTGTCAGGCTGTCACAGGAGAGACATGACTTCTGTGGGACAAGTTTTCTGTGTTTGTCAGGCTTCCGTCTATCCCAGCGAATCCTTGATGGAAGCCTCCTCTCCAAGGAGGAGAACTCTATGTGGCTTCAGGGCTTGCAGGCCACCACTGCTGGCCCCGTACACAGTCCTGTCTCCAGTCACCTGTCCCCCCTCCCCTTGGCGCTACCTTCCCCAAGGGCCTACTTATTACCTTTCTGGTATTTTGTTAAACTGTAAGTTCAAAAAATTTCTACCATTGGAATTCTTCCCGGCCTATAGAATACTTTAGATAATGTTTGTGGATATATGCATGTGACCCTCTATGTGTCTTTGTATTTTTTTTTTATATTTTAGATCTAACTTCCATGCATGAGGGAAATGTGTCTTTTGTCTGTCTGAGTCTGACTTACTTCACTTAAAAATTTTTGGAGGGTCCATCTATTTCCCTACAAATGACATAATATTCATATTATATGTGTGTGTGCTACATTTCATCTATCATCTATCTATCTATCTATCTATCTATCTATCTATCTATCTATCTATCTATCTGTCTGTCTGTCTGTCTGTCTGTCTGTCTGTCTGTCTGTCACATTATCACAGTAAAGGGCTTCTGGGCTGTTTCCATAACTTGTCTGTGGTGAATAGTACAGCACTGATCATGGGTGTGCAGGTGTCTTTAATATACCCTGTCTTACAGAACAGGGAGGAGATATTAACGAGTCCAGTGGCCTGGAGGCTGCCTGCCGTCCACCTCGTGGGCAGAGCAGCCGGGAGAGGCAGTTCAGGTGAGGAAAGTCTACCGTGCGGATCACGTTTGCACAGAGCGCCAGGTCCGGTCACCCACGTGCCTAACTGTGCGGGCCTGTTTGTTCAGAGGCGGTGGGTTGGAGTGTGAAATGAGACTGACCACGGGGAGGGAGGGGTCACCTGACGTGCGCGGCGGGCCCCACCGTTCCCGCGGCTTGCGGAACCTCTCCGTCTTCTGTGTGTCGTGGCAATGAGGGCTCTGCGGGGGCGGGCGTCACCCTCAAGTTTACAGTGAATCGACTTCGTAGGGAGCGGGCCGCGCCGTGCTGCTCCACGCGTCCGCGTGAACTTGGCGATGTGCTGAATACTTGATGTGCCTTCGCACGTGTCGGGGGACGCCGCTTGGATAGAACACGTCAGCTCCATCTCTTCCTGAGCCTGAGTTACTGAATTAAAATCTCATGTTGGATTTTTATCGAAACCCTCAGTGAAGGTTCCATTTCCCCGCCAATCAACCGGAGACCTCAAAGATCTCTCCGTTTGTATGTCACGCTGGAAACCTGACAAACGATCCTTCTCACCTGATTCTTGTGCTGCATCAGAAATTCATGATTTCAATGTACCATCCATCTCGTTGGCCATCAGGGCTGACTTGTTCTTTCCCGTGGTGTCTTTTATCTCTGTGCTGTCAGGAACAGCTTGCGGGCACCTGAGGACGGAGGCTGGCTGTCACAACCCCTGTGGAAAACGCAGGGGACGCCGCACTGTACACCCCCGAGGGCTTTCTGGACCGCAGAGATTGCTTCTCACCCAGCATCACCAAATGTGAGCCCGAAAGGTCTTCCCGGAGGTCTTTCCGGCATCCGTTGTCTACGCATCTAGCCTGCTGGATGGAGGCAGGACAAAGCCGGCGTCTCCCGTGCCCAGGGTCTGTGCGGGGAGCAGGTGAGCGGTGCGTTCCCTCTAGGAGACGATTGTTGGGCCCCAGTGGAGCATCTGGGCGGGGGGGTGTGTGTGTGTGCTGGTTTAAGGTGCGGAAGGCAGTACACCCTACCCCTGTGCGCACTTCCCCTCCGCTCCTTCCCTCGTGACCCCAAGGCATTGTCCTCACTCTGGTCCACTCGCCATGCAGGTCTCCGTCCTGCCCTCCCCCAGGAACCACGCCCCTGTCAGCACAGACGGTGAGCACCAGCTCCCTCTCCCACAGCCCTGCCCGCCGGGGCCCCATCCGTCTTGTGCAGCCGGGCGCCTCCCTCCCCATTAGCTGCCAGAGTGCCGGCTCTTCATTCCCATGCTCCGTGAACTGCTGATTCATGGCTGTCCTTAGGCCCCTGGGGTACGGACACTGCGGGGGGGGGGGGGTGCGGCAGCTCAGATTCATGCTGGCCCTCTTCTTACCAGCGTCCTGCGGTTCCACGCCGGGACAGTCACACTGACACGAACCTCACAGAACCCACCATCTTCCACCTTCGCGGCCCAGTCACCCCTCCAAGGCTCTGCTTCCGAGATCCACGCACTGGGCGTGTCTCAGCACGGGGAGCTCGGGGCGGAGAGGACACTGCCGGCCCTCGGCCAGCTCACGTCCTGCTCACATGCCAAGACGTCCCACCCACCCCCAGAGCCAAACGCACCCACGGTTACAGCACCCAAAGACCGACGTCTCCTGGACGGGCTGTAAGTAACGTGTGGGGACCTGAAGGTAAGATCCATCCGACGCCAATGCTCTCCATCTGCGAACCTGTGGCGTCCCGTTTGTTATGGGGCCCAGTGGTGGAACAGGCAGGAGAGCGCTCCTGTTGCCGAAGGGAGAAAGAGGAAAGAGGGAGGACAGGCATCTGGTAAGTGTGGAAGTCAATGGGGGGGAGGGGGCACCCAACATGAAAAGCTAAGGCACAGAAACAACCCTCTACCCGCCTGTTCAGGCCTCCGACACAGCGGGAGTGCGGTTCCCACGGGCTCTGCCGGGAGAAGTTACCTCCACACCGGAAGCCATCGACTGCGTGGCCCTCCTGCTCCTCCACAGCGAGGGGCTGCGTGTGGTGTCCCCAGCGGAGCTAACGTCTGTGGCTGCCTTACCCTTTGCTGCTGTGCCCAGGAGAGAGCCTGGCAGGTCTGCACCGAGGCTGCCCGCGAATACAGGCAACAGGGCCAGGAGACGAGGGAGCTCTGGGGTCCCAGACTCTGAGGTTGTGCAGGTGCTGTGGCCCCCCTCCCCCCCCCCCCGCTTTGAAGCCACCAGATCCCCCTTCTCACCTCTCACGCCCAGGGCCTGTGATGGCTAGACACCTGGGTGGTCTCTGAATTGCCTTCCCAGTCATTCTTGCCTCGTCTCGAGTAACTCTTGCCTTCCGTGGCATTTAATTCTAGCAGCCCAAACAGACTGAGGCCCTGACTCCAGGTTCTGACTTGGTGATGCGGAAGACGTGCTCTATCTCCAGAGGAAGTCAAGGGAGCGTGGAGCACTGGACCAAATGGCTTTGGCCATCCAGGTTGTATTTGTCTCTGCTACTCCGCATGCCTGGAAGTTACCCACGATGGTTGAGCCTCAACAGCCACACGGCACCCATAGACTGCCAATGGTTTGAATTGTGGAGTGGTATGATTGTTGTGTTTTTTTTGGAGGTTCAGGTCTTGGTCTGCTCTTGATTTGCACCCACCCACAGTGGTTTCCCTTCTCTTCAGACAGCAGCCACCATCTCCCAGGAGACAAGTGCCTGACAAGTGCCATTAGCACCCTGTGAAAGTAATATATGTCTTACAAAACGCTCAGTCTCACGGAGAGAAGACACATGCATGCGGGGCGGGCCGGAATGAACCTCCGCAAGCTACACTGGCAGTCACGGGCCCGGATGGAGAGACAGTAGCTACTGAAACCTCAATGGCCCACTTGACAAGAGCAGAACAGTTGTGCCTAGCAATCTTGATCATCCTTGAAAGCGTTTCCTCCACGGAGAAAGCGTTCAAAGGCAGTACACACAGGGGCAGCCGGTCCCCCTTTTAGATGAATGTGTGCCAGAAGGGGTGGAGGGCTTTGTGACAGTGAAGAGCCACCTCCTAGAGAAGGCGACACATGCCTTCGGGGTTCAGCACGCCCGCTTCCGTGGGTCTGGGCACCTGGAGTGGATTGTACAGATCCTGGGAACCAGCTTGGCTGGAATAGACTTAGATCCTCGGCACAAAAGACATCACAACCCCTTGGGGCATTCGGAAAGAGGAAGTGTTATCACTCAGTAAAGCCTGCGCTCGGCTCTCCAGCGTGCTGCTGTCGGCTCACTGAAGAATAGATGCGGGGGCATTGATTGTGCTCAGTCACAGTGGCAGGTGGATGTCAGACCCTGGAAGCGACCAGCAGCTCACTGTAGGGTCGTGGTTCTCTTTTCCCATGGCCCTAGCGATGGATGGGAGGCACTTTGCCTGGCCATGAAATGTGGCCAAATCAAGCCTGCCTCTCTTCAATTTGAAGGAGACTGAGGATCACCCCACCTCTCTGTCTGCGGTGTTCTCAACCACCCCTCCATTGCTGTGTGTCCAACCCCGCCCACTCTCAACCCATGACTGCCCTTCCGAGGTGGGTAGCACCCGGCCACACTGTGCACTGGCTCGTGGCCATGTGACGCTAGCGTGCGTCAGTCTGCTGCTGGCTCGCTGGCACATGATGAAGCATGGCATCGGCGAGGCCGGGGGAAGTGCGCGGTCCCTGCGGCTCTTGGTGGGCTGTGCATCAGCCACTGGATCCAGCTTGGATTTGGCTTCCTTATCCGTTGCTCTGGCTTGGACAGGGTTTGAGGGTGACGTGCCGAGAGCTTGTTCCCTGAAGAGACAACGCTGAGTGCCAGTGGGAAGGTGAAGAAGTGGCATAGCGGGCGTCGGTCAGGTCCCAGCAGGCGGGGGGGGGGGCAGGGATTGGGGCTCTCAGATGAGACCATGTCGCTCTCACGGGGTCTTGAGGTTTTCTCAAGGATTTCTGTGTGTTTTGGAAAGCGGTAGGAAAGTTTATTAGGAAAGGAGTACGCGTTCCATAGATTATTTATAGGGCAAATCTAGGGTGAGAATGAAAATTATTTTACCCCAGAACAAGGTGTTACAGAAGCTTAAGGGGCCAGGGGTGGTAAGCACCTCACCAGGACCAAGCCCTGGGGGCAGAGTCACTGCCGGGGTTGGGGAGAGTTGATCAAAGTACATTTGACAAAGTCCACTTGGTCAGATTGTTACAGGAACCATTGGGGATCCGCTTTGGGCCTTTTCTTGATCGTTCTGTGACAGCACTGTGACATTCCCAAACCTTGGGGGAACTCTGTCCTTTTGGGGTCTGGGGAGGAGGGCGGCCTGTCTGTGTGGGGTCTGGGGTGGGGGAGAGTGGGGGGTCTGTCTGTGTGGGGTCTGGGGGGGAGTGGGGGTCTGTCTGCGTGGGGTCTGGGGGGGAGTGGGGGTCTGTCTGTGTGGGGTCTGGGGAGGAGGGCGGTCTGTCTGTGTGGGGTCTGGGGTGGGGGAGAGTGGGGGTCTGTCTGTGTGGGGTCTGGGAGGGAGTGGGGTCTGTCCTTTTGGGGTCTGGGGAGGAGGGCGGCCTGTCTGCGTGGGGTCTGGGGTGGGGGGGAGTGGGGGTCTGTCTGTGTGGCGTCTGGGGGGGAGTGGGGGTCTGTCTGTGTGGGGTCTGGGGGGGAGTGGGGGTCTGTCTGTGTGGGGTCTGGGGGGGAGTGGGGGTCTGTCTGTGTGGGGTCTGGGGGGGAGTGGGTGCCTGTCTGTGTGGGGTCTGGGGGGGAGTGGGGGTCTCTCTGTGTGGGGCCTGGGGGGAGTGGGGGCCTGTCTGTGTGGGGTCTGGGGGGGAGTGGGGGTCTGTCTGTGTGGGGTGTGGGGGGGAGTGGGGGTCTGTCTGTGTGGGGTCTGGGGGGGAGTGGGGGTCTGTCTGTGTGGGGTCTGGGGGGGAGTGGGGGTCTGTCTGTGTGGGGTCTGGGGGGGTGCGGGTCTGTCTGTGCGGGGTCTGGGGGGGAGTGGGGGTCTGTCTCTATGTGGTCTGGGGGGGAGTGGGTGTCTGTCTGTGTGTGGTCTGGGAGGGAGTGGGGTCTGTCCTTTTGGGGTCTGGGGAGGAGGGCGGCCTGTCTGCGTGGGGTCTGGGGTGGGGGGGAGTGGGGGTCTGTCTGTGTGGCGTCTGGGGGGGAGTGGGGGTCTGTCTGTGTGGGGTCTGGGGGGGAGTGGGGGCCTGTCTGAGTGGGGTCTGGGGTGGATTGTATGCCTGTCTGCACAGGGTGTGGCCAAGCACCCAGCAGAAGGCTTCAGGTGGTTTGGTCTGGCTCATCCTCTCCCATGTCATGTTCTACTGGAAAAAGGAAGACACCAGGACAGTCCCGACTCAGAGAGTAGGAAGACAACTCCGAGTTCTCGACGCGAGAAGTTGAAAAATCATATTGCAAAGAACAAATACAGAAAAAGGCATATCACCAACTGTTTTTCAAGAAACTCAAAAGGTCAGGGGACAAAAGTGAAACCAAAACCACAGGTTTTGAGGACTACTGAGTGGCGCGAAGGCACAAGGCGATGGTGGCGTCCTTTCTTAGCTGGAGACGGCTGGCACCTCCTGTCACCCGTCCTATTGACGCCCGACATTTCCAGGAGGTGAGCTCCCGGGAGCCGTCCCTCGAGAGGGGAAGTGTTTCCGTGTTTCTCGTGGTCGGAACTCTCGTTGGGCATCTCGTTGCGAACAATCAACGTGTAGAAGGAGAAACACTGCAGATGCTTCTTTTTTTCTGAAATATAAATTTCCTTTTCTGTTTTGCAAACTTGGAATCATCCCATGCCAGATGTCCCCTTCCTCCTGCTCTCCATGGCACGGAGCACAAGGTGGTTCGGAGCGACTCCGCCCCAGCTCCCCTCACAAGCTGGGAAGACCCAGGAGTCCCCCAGAAGTGTCCACGCCGCTCTGCTCCCCAGGGCTGCCCGGAGGGCTGTGGGTGTGGCAGTCTCGTGTGTGGATCTGCTGGGAGTTCTGAGCCAGCTGTAGTAGCTGGGGTGTCTTCACTGGCACGAGACAAAGCACTCACAGGGGAGACCCTGGATGCACTCAGCTTCCAGGGAGGAGCAGCACCCGCGGCCACCTCTGTGCTGGTCGTGATGGTGATTCTATAAACCACGAGGAGGGTCTGAGAATGCCCCATGTTTCAGGAAACGCAAACCGACGAAAGCTAAGGTCTCCCATGACTTACAGCCGAATCGTAAATTCACACCGAGGGGTTTGATGCAGAGGAGATAAAACAAAAGAAGCAACCCTTTCCTGGTCCGCATGGACATGGAAGTCAGCTCTGCTAATGTGATGAACGGCTATTGTTAGCGACCGTCAAAAATGCGCACTTGGCTGGCGAGGCTTCAATAAAATCAGAGAGATTTGCTTGTGTAAAAAAAAAACCACTATAATTAATAGGGGATACCTCTTTAACACGTGGCGCAGAATTGCAGTGGGGGGAAAAGCCCCGCAAAAATCAGAGATCTCTCTTCACCTGCGATTTTATTTTTCTCGAGAGCCGAGAGCCTGAGCTGGGCTGGGGCATGATGCCCCCGTGGAGACCTCTTCGCATCTTCTGACAGAAGAAAGCTGTTCCGCCCAGGGCCCGGCAGCAGTGGGTTCCGTGGGCACGTCTCGGAGCTGACGAGGAGCTCGTTAACCCGCGTGCTATGCCCGTGAGCGGGCAGGGAGGCCGTGGTCCGTGCTTTTCGCAGATGGACAGGCAGCGGCCTGAATCACCACACAGGTCTCTCAGCGCGCTACTCCACGGCTCTGCTGCTCAAGGTCAAAATTCATCCCTTCCTCTCAGAGAGAGCCGAGCGGGCTGAGCCAGAGGGCGCCGAGGGACCAGGCCATCCGAGCGGACAGCAATCCGAACTCAGGACCAGGGAGCCAGGCCCTGGGTGGGGCACCCCGAACCCTGAAATACACAGTGGGGACTTGCCCTGGAATATCCACCTGATTTACAACATCTTCCTAGCTACATTTAATTCTTGACTATCATTTACTGTTTTATTATTATTGTTATTAGGCTGTATTGGGGTTTGAACTCAGGGTCTTGTCCTTACTGAGCAGGTACTCTATGACTTGAGCCACCCCTCCAGGCCTTTTGTGTCGGGTTATTTTTCAGATAGAATATCACCCTTTTCTTTTCCTTTTCCTTGCGTTGGCTTGGGGCCACAATTACAAGCATGCATCCAAACGCCTGCCTGTTTGCTGAGGTGGGCTGGCTCTCACTGCTGTCTAGGCCGGCACGGAACCTCAATCTCCCCAATCTCTGTCTCTGAGGAACTGGGGGCACAGGCTTCGACCATTGTGTCCCTCACTCGCTCCACCTAATTATTTTGATTTTTCATTCATCCTTGGGTTCGAGCTCGGGGCCTTGTGCTTGCTGGGCGGGGGCTCTGCCCCTCGACTCTCACTCCAGTGCTCCTTTCTCTCCCGTGAAAGGCTTCAGAAGGAAAAGTTTGGAAGGTTTATGGCACGGCATGACTTTATTTCATGATTTGAATAGAAACGGGGCGCTTCTTTCGTGGTTTGCAAATGTCATCTTGAAACAATACAATACCAGAGAGATGTCAGGGGGCTGCCCGAGCCGGGCATTGCTCCACTCCCGCAGGCCTGGACCGTGGGCCTTGCATGCTCTCTGCTCTCGGCTGCCCCCAGACACCCATGCTAGTGCTCATGGTGACCCCAAAGTGGGCCTAGTGAGACGCACTCACGGCAGCTGCAGCGTGCACAGGGCGGCGACGCAAGCGTCATTATTCACGCCTGCAGCCTTCTGGGGCCGGAATGGCCTGTCCCGGGCATTGCGCCGAGTCCCGAGTCCGTCAGAGCCACCAGATGCCTGGCCGAGTCACCTGCCTTCTTGAAGAGCTCTCCTCTTCTTCTCTGGAGATGAAAGCGCCACTCTTCTGCCACGTGACCGCCGTGGGGCCCCGCCGGGCGCGGGTGTGGGGAGTCCGCCTCTCCGCTCTGAGTGGGGCGCGTGAGCAGGAGCTGCTGGGCGTCCACCGGCTCGAGCACGCGGCGTGGGGCCAAGAGGTCCCGGCGGGTAAGACGGAGGACCAGCACCCCTCCTCCAGGGGGCCGGGAGGACTTAGCACCGGGGAAGCCCAGCACGGCGAGTGTCTTAGGTCAGCCCCAAGGAGCTGGTCTTCCTAGCGGAGGCCAGTGGCTTCCATGGGGCTGAAGTTGAGCCTCGCGTGAGCCTCAGTGAGGACCGCACAGGGCTGCCGGGACCTCCGTCCAGGGATGCGTCCCTTCCATGGGTTTCCATTAAACAGTTGCGCCCTCTATCCTGGGATACAGCCAAGGACCTCACAGTGCGGCTCTCTGGCTGTTCCTGTCTCTGCCCTACTGACCTCCTCCCTCCCTCCCTCCGTTCCAGAGAGTCACACCAGGTCGCTACCATGTCCCCACGTCCCCAGTCTCTTCTTCGGAGCTGGCTCTTCTCCTCTCCTTTGCCTTCTTGCTTTGGAATCTGCCCTTCAGGGGCACTGGCTTGCACCCACCCTGGTTTCACCCAATCAAATACCCCCGGCACAGAGAGAGGCAGAGGTGGGAAGTCCCCCCGAGAGCAGGGCCCCAGGAGGGGGCCCAGCGGGCTCCACTCTGGGGTGGGGCAGGGGAGGCTGGTCTGGTGTCTGAGCCGAGCTGAGACGCAGGGCAAGGGGGGAGTGGACACGTGTCCTGTGTTCACCATCATTACCACCACCGGCCTCTGCCCGCAGCCGGTGACTGGGATTAGAACATCGAAAGAGCCCCCTAGAGCCAGTCCGGTGTGGTGGGTCCCCACGTGCACAGCTTGGATCTTGGTGCGTTGAGGGTGGCTCGATGCCTGTTTCACAGGGCGAGATGGTGCCATTCCTCTTGCTGACAGTCTCCACCCCCAGTACGTGCTGCCAGTCTCTCCTGGAGGAGAGAGCCCCCCCCCCATGAAGACAAGATGGGTTATTATTATTAACTTGTCCAGGACTTGCTCACATATTCATGAGGCTATTCAGTTTAAAGTATATTTCATTTCCTCAGCGCAGCAAATAATTCCCCTTTCTTAGGATGGCTGCAAAATTTAATATTGAAGGGATTTCACTTGGCAGTTTGCACCTGTAGAAAAAAATTCAGTTCAGTGCGGTGGGGCGTGAGGGGGGGGGGAAGAGACGAGCTGGTTCGACTCTGCAAATGAAAGAAGCAATTCTGCCCCACCTCAAGAGTTCGTGTGCCACAGGGGAGGGGATCAATTGCCCCTCGCCTTCCCCAGGGGTGCGGTGGCTTCGCTGGAAGGGGGCAGGACACATGCGCACTTGGGCGGTTTCCGCAAGGACTTTGCAGTTGGTAAACGGGTGGAACGGGTTTCTTGGTGCTCAGCAGCAGGAGGTTGCCACTGTTGCCTTTCAGAGCGATGGGGCAGCACCGTGCCGCTCCGGCCCCGGCTGGCCGGGCTGCTGCCTGCTCTTCCTTGGCGAACGGTGTTCGGTGCCCGCAGTGAGCTTGGAGACGGGGGCTTTGTGTCTGCTTGCGCTTCCTGACTGGGTCTGGGAGGGAGGAGGAGAAGCACTGCTGTCCCGCTTTGGACAGAAGGTCCCCAGCCTCTGACAGCCTCTGGGGAGGGGAACGTAGTTCCAGCTCAGCAGAATGAGAAAGGGCAGGAAATGGTTTTCTTTAAATGTCTCCAACCTGGATGGGTCGGGCGGTTTTAAAAGGATCTTAGGAAAACCAGAAACATGCCGTGGCAAAGGAAAGAGAAATCACGACTGCAAAATGGACCCTATTTCTAGGAAACCAGGATTTGGGATCAGGGGACTCTGGGTGTCGAGCTCAGAATGGGTCAAAATTTTCTGGTTAATGCTTCTTAGAAGAAGCACTTAGAACTCGTATCTTACTTCCATATCGGATGAGGGTTTTCTTCTGGCTTTGCTCAAAATATTGAATGCATTATGTCTGCTAATCTTTTGTCCTTCTCCTAGTGACTCCAACCTCAGAAATACACGGTGACGATTGCTGCGATTTTCACAACCTACAGTTAACTGATGGGAAGGGCTCGTCCCCCGGCCCCCACATTCTGCACCCACAAAGAAATCTTCACTGATTTGTCCTTGAACCGTCACATATTTCAGTTAATTAAAAGAATGTGGGGGAAGCCTCTCTCTCTGGCATGATATTGTTAATTACAAAGGAATTCAATATGCCACTGCAAATGGCAGTTCTGCTAGTGCTTAATTAAAATAAATACAAAAATCTAAAGGAAGGAAACAGACTTTGGCGCTCATCTGCGGTTTCGAGGCCAAACTTTATGTGTGGATGTAATACCAGCACCGGAATAAATCTTACTCTCTGCTCTTAACCGACGGGCACCCAGCCAGAACCGGCCTGGGAGGGGGGCGGGAGGAACGGGCCTGCTCTCCCTTTTTCCCTCCCCTCCCCAGCAGGGGTAGCTTTAACTAAATTCCCCCAGATCCTACGGGAGGGGAGAGAGATGTTTTGGCAACCCGTCTCTCCTTGAACAATTCACAATGTGCAGAACACGCTGTTTATTCGCCACATCGCATCGTGGAGGCTGGGATATTTTTCAGCTAGGAGCTCATTAATCTTGCTCGCTCTTTGCAAGGCGGGGAGCTGGGAAGGAAGTCAGCTCTAGGCTGCCTGATGA
>NW_025956590.1:0-43731 GCF_023159225.1 Perognathus longimembris pacificus
GGGGTAGGACAGCTGTATATCAGGGAGTACACCTTCTGAGAATAAAAACACCTGGAGCTTCTTAAGGTCATTATACTTGGGAAAGGATAATGTACTGGAAAACTCCTCAGAAGAATCTGATCTGTGGTGAGGGGAGAGAGATTAAAGCTCATTTAGGAACGACATGAAGATGCTGCGTTGGTAGCTGTTTATCACTAAATATCTCCACTGAGATTAAGAAAAGCAGTAGCTTAATAAAGTAAGTACTTCCTGGTATGGTTACTGTACTGGTAACTCCCCAAAAGAATCTCGATTGTGGTGAGGGAACAGACAAAAAAGCTCATTAGGACCTGCACTTACAAAGGGGTAGGCAGCTGTATATCAGGGAGTAAACCTTCTGAGAATAAAAACAGCTGGAGCTTGTTAAGGTAATTACACAGGGGAAAGGATAATGTACTGGGAACTCCTCAGAAGAATCTGATTTGTGGTGAGGGAGAGAGATAAAAGCTCATTTAGGAACGACATGAACATGCTGCGTAGGTAGCTGTTTATCAGTAAATATCTCCACTGAGATTAAGAAAAGCAGTAGCTTAATAAACTAAGTACTTCCTGGTATGGTTACTGTACTGGTAACTCCCGAAAAGAATCTGGATTGTGGTGAGGGAACAGAGAAAAAAGCTCATTTAGGACCTGCACTTACGAAGGGGTGAGGCAGCTGTATATCAGGGAGTAAACCTTCTGAGAATAAAAACAGCTGGAGCTTGTTAAGTTAATTACACAGGGGAAAGGATAATGTACTGGGAAATCCTCAGAAGAGTCTGATTTGTGGTGAGGGGAGAGAGATAAAAGCTCATTTAGGAACGACATGAACATGCTGCGTAGGTAGCTGTTTATCAGTAAATATCTCCACTGAGATTAAGAAAAGCAGTAGCTTAATAAATTAAGTACATCCTGGTATTGTTACTGTACTGGTAACTCCCAAAAGAATCTGGAATGTGGTGAGTGAACAGAGAGAAAAGCTCATTTAGGACCTGCACTTACGAAGGGGGTAGGCAGCAGTATATCAGGGAGTAAGCCTTGTGAGAATAAAAACAGCTGGAGCTTGTTAAGGTAGTTACACAGGGGAAAGGATAATGTACTGGGAACTCCTCAGAAAAATCTGATTTGTGGTGAGGGGTGAGACATAAAAGCTCATTTAGGAACGACATGAACATGCTGCGTAGGTAGCTTTTTATCAGTAAATATCTCCGCTGAGATTAAGAAAAGCAGTAGCTTAATAAATTAAGTACTTCCTGGTATGGTTACTGTACTGGTAACTCCCCAAAAGAATCTGGATTGTGGTGAGGGAACAGAGAAAAAAGCTCATTTAGGACCTGCACTTACGAAGGGGGTAGGCAGCTGTATATCAGGGAGTAAACCTTCTGAGAATAAAAACAGCTGGAGCTTGTTAAGGTAATTACACAGGGGAAAAGATAATGTACTGGGAACTCCTCAGAAGAATCTGATTTGTGGTGAGGGGAGAGAGATAAAAG
The DNA here is from genome assembly GCF_023159225.1 of Perognathus longimembris pacificus. NCBI lineage: Eukaryota > Metazoa > Chordata > Mammalia > Rodentia > Heteromyidae > Perognathus > Perognathus longimembris. The sequence continues at coordinate 1,512 of NW_025956590.1, forward strand.
CTCATTTAGGAACGACATGAACAGGCTGCGTAGGTGGCTGTTTATCAGTAAATATCTCCACTGAGATTAAGAAAAGCAGTAGCTTAATAAATTAAATGCTTCCTGGTATGGTTACTGTACTGGTAACTCCCGAAAAGAATCTGGATTGTGGTGAGGGAACAGAGAAAAAAGCTCATTTAGGACCTGCACTTACGAAGGGGGTAGGCAGCTGTATATCAGGGAGTAAGCCTTGTGAGAATAAAAACAGCTGGAGTTGTTAAGGTAGTTACACAGGGGAAAGAATAATGTACTGGGAACTCCTCAGAAGAATCTGATTTGTGGTGAGGGGCGAGAGATAAAAGCTCATTTAGGAACGACATGAACATGCTGCGTAGGTAGCTGTTTATCAGTAAATATCTCCACTGAGATTAAGAAAAGCAGTAGCTTAATAAATTAAGTACTTCCTGGTATGGTTACTGTACTGGTAACTCCCCAAAAAATCTGGATTGTGGTGAGGGAACAGAGAAAAAAGCTCATTTAGGAACTGCACTTACGAAGGGGTTACGCAGCTGTATATCACGGAGTAAACCTTCTGAGAATAAAAACACCTGGAGCTTGTTAAGGTAATTACACAGGGGAAAGGATAATGTACTGGAAACTCCTCAGAAGAATCATATTTGTGGTGAGGGGAGAGAGATAAAAGCTCCTTTAGGAACGACATGAACATGCTGTGTAGATAGCTGTTTATCAGTAAATATCTCCAATGAGATTAAGAAAAGCAGTAGCTTAATAAATTAAGTACTTCCTGGTGTGGTTACTGTACTGGTAACTCCCCAAAAGAATCTAGATTGTGGTGAGGAACAGAGAAAAAAGCTCATTTAGGACCTGCACTTACGAAGGGGTAGGCAGCTGTATATCAGGGAGTAAACCTTCTGAGAATAAAAACAGCTGGAGCTTGTTAAGGTAATTACACAGGGGAAAGGATAATGTACTGGGAACTCCTCAGAAGAATCTGATTTATGGTGAGGGGAGAGAGATAAAAGCTCATTTAGGAACGACATGAACATGCTGCGTAGGTAGCTGTTTATCAGTAAATATCTCCACTGAGATAAGAAAAGCAGTAGCTTAATAAATTAAGTACTTCCTGGTATGGTTACTGTACTGGTAACTCCCCAAAAGAATCTGGATTGTGGTGAGGGAACAGAGAAAAAAGCTCATTTAGGACCTGCAATTTCGAAGGGGGTAGGCAGCAGTATATCAGGGAGTAAACCTTGTGAGAATAAAAACAGCTGGAGCTTGTTAAGGTAGTTACACAGGGGAAAGGATAATGTTACTGGAGACTCCTCAGAAGAATCTTATTGTGGTGAGGGGAGAGAGATTAAAGCTCAATTAGGAACGACATGAACATGCTGCGTAGGTAGCTGTTTATCACTAAATATCTCCACTGAGATTAAGAAAAGCAGTAGCTTAATAAAGTAAGTACTTCCTGGTATGGTTACTGTACTGGTAACTCCCCAAAAGAATCTAGATTGTGGTGAGGGAACAGATAAAAAAGCTCATTTAGGACCTGCACTTACGAAGGGGTAGGCAGCTGTATATCAGGGAGTAAACCTTCAGAGAATAAAAACAGCTGGAGCTTGTTAAGGTAATTACACAGGGGAAAGGATAATGTACTGGGAACTCCTCAGAAGAATCTAATTTGTGGTGAGGGGAGAGAGATAAAAGCTCATTTAGGAACGACATGAACATGCTGCGTAGGTAGCTGTTTATCAGTAAATATCTCCACTGATATTAAGAAAAGCAGTAGCTTAATGAATTAAGTAGTTCCTGGTATGGTTACTGTACTGGTAACTCCCAAAAGAATCTGGATTGTGGTGAGGGAACAGAGAGAAAAGCTCATTTAGGACCTGCACTTACGAAGGGGGTAGGCAGCAGTATATCAGGGAGTAAACCTTGTGAGAATAAAAACAGCTGGAGCTTGTTAAGGTAGTTACACAGGGAAAGGATAATGTACTGGGAACTCCTCAGAAAAATCTGATTTGTGGTGAGGGGTGAGAGATAAAAGCTCATTTAGGAACGACATGAACATGCTGCGTAGGTAGCTGTTTATCAGTAAATATCTCCACTGAGATTAAGAAAAGCAGTAGCTTAATAAATTAAGTACTTCCTGGTATGGTTACTGTACTGGTAACTCCCCAAGAGAATCTGGATTGTGGTGAGGGAACAGAGAAAAAAGCTCATTTACGACCTGCACTTACGAAGGGGGTAGGCAGCTGTATATCAGGGAGTAAACCTTCTGAGAATAAAAACAGCTGGAGCTTGTTAAGGTAATTACACAGGGGAAAGGATAATGTTCTGGGAACTCCTCAGAAGAATCTGATTTGTGGTAAGGGGAGAGAGATAAAAGCTCATTTAGGAACGACATGAACATGCTGCGTAGGTAGCTGTTTATCAGTAAATATCTCCACTGAGATTAAGAAAAGCAGTAGCTTAATAAATTAAGTACTTCCTGGTATGGTTACTGTACTGGTAACTCCCCAAAAGAATCTGGATTGTGGTGAGGGAACAGAGAAAAAAGCTCATTTAGGACCTGCACGTACGAAGGTGGTAGACAGCTGTATATCAGGGAGTACACCTTCTGAGAATAAAAACACCTGGAGCTTGTTAAGGTCATTATACTTGGGAAAGGATAATGTACTGGAAACTCCTCAGAAGAATCTGATCTGTGGTGAGGGGAGAAAGATTAAAGCTCATTTAGGAACGACTTGAACATGCTGCGTTGGTAGCTGTTTATCACTAAATATCTCCACTGAGATTAAGAAAAGCAGTAGCTTAATAAAGTAAGTACTTCCTGGTATGGTTACTGTACTGGTAATTCCCCAAAAGAATCTCGATTGTGGTGAGGGAACAGATAAAAAAGCTCATTTAGGACCTGCACTTACGAAGGGGTAGGCAGCTGTATATCAGGGAGTAAACCTTCTGAGAATAAAAACAGCTGGAGCTTGTTAAGGTAATTACACAGGGCAAAGGTTAATGTACTGGGAACTCCTCAGAAGAATCTGATTTGTGGTGAGGGGAGAGACATAAAAGCTCATTTAGGTACGACATGAACATGCTGTGTAGGTAGCTGTTTATCAGTAAATATCTCCACTGAGATTAAGAAAACAGTAGCTTAATAAATTAAGTACTTCCTGGTATGGTTACTGTACTGGTAACTCCGCAAAAGAATCTGGATTGTGGTGAGGGAACAGGGAAAGGATAATGTACTGGGAACTCCTCAGAAAAATCTGATTTGTGGTGAGGGGAGAGAGATAAACGCTCATTTAGGAACGACATGAACATGCTGCGTAGGTAGCTGTTTATCAGTAAATATCTCCAATGAGATTAAGAAAAGCAGGACCTTAATAAATTAAGTACTTCCTGGTATGTTTACTGTACTGGTAACTCCCCAAAAGAATCTGGATTGTGGTGAGGGAACAGAGAAAAAAGCTCATTTAGGACCTGCACTTACGAAGGGGGTAGGCAGCTGTATATCAGGGAGTAAACCTTCTGAGAATAAAAACAGCTGGAGCTTGTTAAGGTAATTACACGGGGGAAAGGATAATGTACTGGGAACTCCTCAGAAGAATCTGATTTGTGGTGAGGGGAGAGACATAAAAGCTCATTTAGGTACGACATGAACATGCTGTGTAGGTAGCTGTTTATCAGTAAATATCTCCTCTGAGATTAAGAAAAGCAGTAGCTTAATAAATTAAGTACTTCCTGGTATGGTTACTGTACTGGTAACTTCCCAAAAGAATCTGGATTGTGGTGAGGGAACAGAGAAAAAAGCTCATTTAGGACCTGCACTTACGAAGGGGGTAGGCAGCTGTATATCAGGGAGTAAACCTTCTGAGAATAAAAACAGCTGGAGATTGTTAAGGTAATTACACATGATAAAGTATAATGTACTGGGAACTCCTCAGAAGAATCTGATTTATGGTGAGGGGAGAGAGATAAAAGCTCATTTAGGAACGACATGAACATGCTGCATACGGAGCTGTTTATCAGTAAATATCTCCACTGAGATTAAGAAAAGCAGTAGCTTAATAAATTAAGTACTTCCTGGTATGGTTACTGTACTGGTAACTCCCCAAAAGAATCTGGATTGTGGTGAGGCAACAGAGAAAAAGCTCATTTAGGACCTGCACTTACGAAGGGGGTAGGCAGCTTTATATCAGGGAGTAAACCTTCTGAGAATAAAAACAGCTGGAGCTTGTTAAGGTAATTACACAGGGGAAAGGATAATGTACTGGGAAGTACTCAGAAGAATCTGATTTGTGGTGAGGGGAGAGAGATAAAAGAACTTTAGGAACGACATGAACATGCTGCATACGGAGCTGTTTATCAGTAAATATCTCCACTGAGATTAAGAAAAGCAGTAGCTTAATAAATTAAGTACTTCCTGGTATGGTTACTGTACTGGTAACTCCCCAAAAGAATCTGAATTGTGGTGAGGGATCAGAGAAAAAAGCTCATTTAGGACTTGCACTTACGAAGGGGTAGGCAGCTGTATTTCACGGAGTATCGCTTCTGAAAATAAAAACAGATGGAGCTTGTTAAGGTAATTACACAGGGGAAAGGATAATGTACTGGGAACTCCTCAGAAGAATCTGATTTGTGGTGAGGGGAGAGAGATAAAAGCTCATCTAGGAACGACATGAACATGCTGCATACGTAGCTGTTTATCAGTAAATATCTCCACTGAGATTAAGAAAAGCAGTACCTTAATAAATTAAGTACTTCCTGGTATGGATACTGTACTGGTAACTCCCCAAAAGAATCTGGATTGTGGTGAGGAAACAGAGAAAAAAGCTCATTTAGGAACGACATGAACATGCTGCGTAGGTAGCTGTTTATCAGTAAATATCTCCACTGAGATTAAGAAAAGCAGTAGCGTAATAAATTAAGTACTTCCTGGTATGGATACTGTACTGGTAACTCCACAAAAGAATCTGGATTGTGGTGAGGGAACAGTGAAAAAAGCTCATTTAGGACCTGCACTTACGAAGGGGGTAGGCAGCTGTATATCAGGGAGTAAACTTCTGAAAATAAAAACAGCTGGAGCTTGTTAAGGTAATTACATAGGGGAAAGGATAATGTCCTGGGAACTCCTCAGAAGAATCTGATTTGTGGTGAGGGGAGAGAGATAAAAGCTCATTTATGAACGACATGAAAATGCTGCGTAGGTAGCAGTTTATCAATAAATATCTCCACTGAGATTAAGAAAAGCAGTAGCTTAATAAATTAAGTACTTCCTGGTATGGTTACTGTACTGGTAACTTCCCAAAAGAATCTGGATTGTGGTGAGGGAACAGAGAAAAAAGCTCATTTAGGCCCTGCACTTACGAAGGGGGTAGGCAGCTGTATATCAGGGAGTAAACCTTCTGAGAATAAAAACAGCTGGAGCTCGTTAAGGTAATTACACAGGGGAAAGGATAATGTACTGGGAACTCCTCAGAAGAATCTGATTTGTGGTAAGGGGAGAGAGATAAAAGCTCATTTAGGAACGACATGGACATGCTGAGTAGGTAGCTGTTTATGAGTAAATATCTCCACTGAGATTAAGAAAAGCAGTAGCTTAATAAATTAAGTACTCCCTGTATGGATACTGTACTGGTAACTCCCCAAAAGAATCTGGATTGTGGTGAGGGAACAGAGAAAAATGCTCATTTATGAGCTGCACTTACGAAGGGGGTAGGCAGCTGTATATCAGGGAGTAAACCTTATGAGAATAAAAACAGCTGGAGCTTGTTAAGGTAATTACACAGGGGAAAGGATAATGTACTGGGAACTCCTCAGAAGAATCTGATTTGTGGTGAGGGGAGAGAGATAAAAACTCATTTATGAACGACATGAACATGCTGCGTAGGTAGCTGTTTATCAGTAAATATCTCCACTGAGATTAAGAAAAGCAGTAGCTTAATAAATTAAGTACTTCCTGGTATGGTTACTGTACTGGTAACTCCCCAAAAGAATCTGGATTGTGGTGAGGGAACAGAGAAAAAAGCTCATTTAGGACCTGCACTTACGAAGGGGGTAGGCAGCTGTATATCAGGGAGTAAACCTTCTGAGAATAAAAACAGCTGGAGCTTGTTAAGGTAATTACACAGGGGAAAGGATAATGTACTGGGAACTCCTCAGAAGAATCTGATTTGTGGTGAGGGGAGAGAGATAAAAGCTCATTTAGGAACGACATGAACATGCTGCGTAGGTAGCTGTTTTTCAGTAAATATCTCCACTGAGATTAAGAAAAGCAGTAGCTTAATAAATTAAGTACTTCCTGGTATGGTTACTGTACTGGTAACTCCCCAAAAGAATCTGGATTGTGGTGAGGGAACAGAGAAAAAAGCTCATTTATGACCTGCACTTACGAAGGGGGTAGGCAGCTGTATATCAGGGAGTAAACCTTCTGATAATAAAAACAGCTGGAGCTTGTTAAGGTAATTACACAGGGGAAAGGATAATGTACTGGGAACTCCTCAGAAGAATCTGATTTGTGGTGAGGGGAGAGAGATAAAAGCTCATTTAGGAACGACATGAACATGCTGCGTACGTATCTGTTTATCAGTAAATATCTCCACTGAGATTTAGAAAAGCAGTAGCTTAAGAAATTAAGTACTTCCTGGTATGGTTACTGTACTGGTAACACCCCAAAAGAATCTGGATTGTGGTGAGGGAACAGAGAATAAAGCTCATTTGGGACCTGCACTTACGAAGGGGGTAGGCAGCAGTATATCAGGGAGTAAACCTTCTGAGAATAAAAACAGCTGGAGCTTGTTAAGGTAATTACACAGGGGAAAGGATAATGTACTGGGAACTCCTCAGAAGAATCTGATTTGTTGTGAGGGGAGAGAGATAAAAGCTCATTTAGGAACGATATGAACATGCTGCGTTCGTAGCTGTTTATCAGTAAATATCTCCACTGAGATTAAGAAAAGCAGTAGCTTAATACATTAAGTACTTCCTGGTATGGATACTGTACTGGTACCTCCCCAAAAGAGTCTGGATTGTGGTGTGTGAACAGAGAAAAAAGGTCATTTAGGAACGACATGAACATGCTGCGTAGGTAGCTGTATATCAGTAAATATCTCCACTGAGATTAAGAAAAGCAGGAGCTTAATAAATTAAGTACTTCCTGCTATTGTTACTGTACTGGTAACTCCCCAATGGAATCTGGATTGTGGTGAGGGAACAGAGAAAAAAGCTCATTTAGGACCTGCACTTACGAAGTTGTTAGGCAGCTGTATATCAGGGAGTAAACCTTCTGAGAATAAAAACACCTGGAGCTTGTTAAGGTAATTACACAGGGGAAAGGATAATGTACTGGGAACTCCTCAGAAGAATCTGATTTGTGGTGAGCGGAGAAAGATAAAACCTCAATTAGGAACGACATGAACATGATGCGTAGGTAGCTGTTTATCAGTAAATATCTCCACTGAGATTAAGAAAAGCAGTAGCTTAAGAAACTAAGTACTTCCTGGTATGGTTACTGTACTGGTAACTCCACAAAAGAATCTGGATTGTGGTGAGGGTACAGACAAAAAAGCTCATTTAGGACCTGCACTTACGAAGGGGGTAGGCAGCTGTATATCAGGGAGTAAACCTTCTGAGAATAAAAACAGCTGGAGTTTGTTAAGGTAATTACACATGGAAAGGATAATGTACTGGGAACTCCTAAGAAGAATGTGATTTGTGGTGAGGGGAGAGAGATAAAAGGTCATTTAGGAACGACATGAAAATGCTGCGTACGTAGATGTTTATCAGTAAATATCTCCACTGAAATTAAGAAAAGCAGTAGCTTAATAAATTAAGTACTTCCTGGTATGGTTACTGTACAGGTAATTCCCCTAAAGAATCTGGATTGTGGTGAGGGAACAGAGAATAAAGCTCATTTAGGACCTGCACTTACGAAGGGGTTAGGCAGCTATATATCAGGGAGTAAACCTTCTGAGAATAAAAACAGCTGGAGCTTGTTAAGGTAATTACACAGAGGAAAGGATAATGTACTGGGAACTCCTCAGAAGAATCTGATTTGTGATGAGGGGAGAGAGATAAAAGCTCATTTAGGAACGACATGAACATGCTGCGTAGGTAGCTGTTTATCAGTAAATATCTCCACTGAGATTAAGAAAAGCAGTAGCTTAATAAATTAAGTACTTCCTGGTATGGATACTGTACTGGTAACTCCCCAAAAGAATCTGGATTGTGGTGAGGGAACAGAGAAAAAAGCTCATTTATGAGCTGCACTTACGAAGGGGGTAGGCAGCTGTATATCAGGGAGTATCGATTCTCAGAATAAAATCAGCTGGAGCTTGTTAAGGTAATTACACAGTGGAAAGGATAATGTACTGGGAACTCCTCAGAAGAATCTGATTTGTGGTGAGGGGATAGAGATAAAAGCTCATTTAGGAACGACATGAACATGCTGCGTAGGTAGCTGTTTATCAGTAAATATATCCACTGAGATTAAGAAAAGCAGTAGCTTAATAAATTAAGTACTTCCTGGTATGGTTACTCTACTGGTAACTCCCCAAAAGAATCTGGATTGTGGTGAGGGAACAGAGAAAAAAGCTCATTTAGGACCTGCACTTACGAAGGGGGTAGGCAGCTGTATATCAGGGAGTAAACCTTCTGAGAATAAAAACAGCTGGAGCTTGTTAAGGTAATTACACAGGGGAAAGGATAATGTACTGGGAACTCCTCAGAAGAATCTGATTTGCGGTGAGTGGAGAGAGATAAAAACTCATTTAGGAACGACATGAACATGCTGTGTACGTAGCTGTTTATCAGTAAATATCTCCACTGAGATTAAGAAAAGCAGTAGCTTAATAAATTAAGTACTCCCTGGTATGGTTACTGTACTGGTAACTCCCTAAAAGAATCTGGATTGTGGTGAGGGAACAGAGAAAAAAGCTCATTTACAACCTGCACTTACGAAGGGGGTAGGCAGCTGTATATCAGGGAGTAAACCTTCTGAGAATAAAAACAGCTGGAGCTTGTTAAGGTAATTACACAGGGTAAAGGCTAATGTACTGGGAACTCCTCAGAAGAATCTGATTTGTGGTGAGGGTGGAGAGATAAAAGCTCATTTAGGAACGACATGAACTTGCTGCGTAGGTAGCTGTTTATCAGTAAATATCTCCACTGAGATTAAGAAAAGCAGTAGCTTAATAAATTAAGTACTTCATGGTATGGTTACTGTACTGGTAACTCCCCAAAAGAATCTGGATTGTGGTGAGGGAACAGAAAAAAGCTCATTTAGGACCTGCACTTACGAAGGGGGTAGGCAGCTGTATGTCATGGAGTAAACCTTCTGAGAATAAAAACAGCTGGAGCTTGTTAAGGTAATTACACAGGGGAAAGGATAATGTACTGGGAACTCCTCAGAAGAATCTGATTTGTGGTGAGGGGAGAGAGATAAAAGCTCATTTAGGAACGACATGAACATGCTGCGTAGGTAGCTGTTTATCAGTAAATATCTCCACTGAGATTAAGAAAAGCAGTAGCTTAATAAATTAAGTACTTCCTGGTATGGTTACTGTACTGGTAACTCCCCAAAAGAATCTGGATTGTGGTGAGGGAACAGAGAAAAAAGCTCATTTAGGAACGACATGAACATGCTGCGTAAGTAGCTGTTTATCAGTAAATATCTCCACTGAGATTAAGAACAGCAGTAGCTTAATAAATTAAATACTTCCTGGTATGGATTCTGTACTGGTAACTCCCCATAAGAATCTGGATTGTGGTGAGGGAACAGAGAAAAAAGCTCATTTATATCCGACAAGTACGAAGGGGGTAGGCAGCTGTATATCAGGGAGTAAACCTTCTGAGAATAAAAACAGCTGGAGCTTGTTGAGGTAATTACACAGCGGAAATGATAATGTACTGGGAACTCCTCAGAAGAATCTGATTTATGGTGAGGGGAGAGAGATAAAAGCTCATTAAGGAACGACATGAACATGCTGCGTAGGTAGCTGTTTATCAGTAAATAAATCCACTGAGATTAAGAAAATCAGTAGCTTAATAAATTAAGTACTTCCTGGTATGGTTACTGTACTGGTAACTCCCCAAAAGAATCTGGATTGTGGTGAGCGAACAGAGAAACAGCTCATTTAGGACCTGCACTTACGAAGGGGTTAGGCAGATGTATATCAGGGAGTAAACATTTTGAAAATAAAAACAGCTCTAGCTTGTTAAGGTAATTACACAGGGGAAAGGATAGTGTACTGGGAACTCCTCAGAAGAATCTGATTTGTGGAGAGGGGAGAGAGATAAAAGCTCATTAAGGAACGACATGAACATGCTGCTTAGGTAGCTGTTTATCAGTAAATAAATCCACTGAGATTAAGAAAAGCAGTAGCTTCATAAATTAAGTACTTCCTGGTATGGTTACTGTACTGGTAACTCCCCAAAAGAATCTGGATTGTGGTGAGGGAACAGAGAAAAAAGCTCATTTAGGACCTGCACTTACGAAGGGGGTAGGCAGCTGTATATCAGGGAGTAAACCTTCTGAGAATAAAAACACCTGGAGCTTGTTAAGGTAATTACACAGGGGAAAGGATAATGTACTGGGAACTCCTCAGAAGAATCTGATTTGTGGTGAGGGGAGAGAGATAAAAGCTCATTTAGGAACGACATGAACATGCTGCATACGTAGCTGTTTATCAGTAAATATCTCCACTGAGATTAAGAAAAGCAGTAGCTTAATAAATTAAGTACATCCTGGTATGGTTACTGTACTGGTAACTTCCCAAAAGAATCTGGATTGTGGTGAGGGAACAGAGAAAAAAGCTCATTTAGGACCTGCACTTACGAAGGGGGTAGGCAGCTGTATATCAGGGAGTAAACCTTCTGAGAATAAAAACAGCTGGAGCTTGTTAAGGTAATTACACAGGGTAAAGGATAATGTACTGGGAACTCCTCAGAAGAATCTGATTTGTGGTGAGGGGAGAGAGATAAAAGCTCATTTAGGAACGACATGAACATGCTGCATACGTAGCTGTTTATCAGTAAATATCTCCACTGAGATTACGAAAAGCAGTAGCTTAATAAATTAAGTACTTCCTGGTATGGTTACTGTACTGGTAACTCCCCAAAAGAATCTGGATTGTGGTGAGGGAACAGAGAAAAAAGCTCATTTAGGACCTGCAATTACGAAGGGGGTAGGCAGCTGTATATCAGGGAGTATCGCTTCTGAGAATAAAAACAGCTGGAGCTTACTAAGGTAATTACACAGGGGAAAGGATAATGTACTGGGAACTCCTCAGAAGAATCTGATTTGTGGTGAGGGGAGAGAGATAAAAGTTCATTTAGGAACGACATGAACATGCTGCATACATAGCTGTTATCAGTAAATATCTCCACTGAGATTAAGATTAGCAGTAGCTTAATAAATTAAGTACTTCCTGGTATGGATACTGTACTGGAAACTCCCCAAAAGAATCTGGATTGTGGTGAGGAAACAGAGAAAAAAGCTCATTTAGGAACGACATGAACATGCTGCGTAGGTAGCTGTTAATCAGTAAATATCTCCACTGAGATTAAGAAAAGCAGTAGCTTAATAAATTAAGTACATCCTGGTATGGTTACTGTACTGGTAACTTCCCAAAAGAATCTGGATTGTGGTGAGGGAACAGAGAAAATAGCTCATTTAGGACCTGCACTTACGAAGGGGGTAGGCAGCTGTATATCAGGGAGTAAACCTTCTGAGAATAAAAACAGCTGGAGCTTGTTAAGGTAATTACACAGGGGAAAGGATAATGTACTGGGAACTCCTCAGAAGAATCTGATTTGTGGTGATGGGAGAGAGATAAAAGGTCATTTAGGAACGACATGAACATGCTGTGTAGGTAGCTGTTTATCAGTAAATATCTCCACTGAGATTAAGAAAAGCAGTAGCTTAATAAATTTAGTACTTCCTGGTATGGTTACTCTACTGGTAACTCCCCAAAAGAATCTGGATTGTGGTGAGGGAACAGAGAAAAAAGCTCATTTAGGAACGACATGAACATGCTGCGTAAGTAGCTGTTTATCAGTAAATATCTCCACTGAGATTAAGAAAAGCAGTAGCTTAATAAATTAAGTACTTCCTGGTATGGTTACTGTACTGGTAACTCCCCAAAAGAATCTGGATTGTGGTGAGGGAACAGAGAAATAAGCTCATTTAAGACCTGCACTTACGAAGGGTGTAGGCAGCTGTCTATCAGGGAGTAAACCTTCTGAGAATAAAAACAGCTGGAGCTTGTTAAGGTAATTACACAGGTGAAAGGATAATGTACTGGGAACTCCTCAGAAGAATCTGATTTGTGGTGAGGGGAGAGAGATAAAAGCTCATTTAGGTACGACATGAACATGCGGCGTAGGTAGCTGTTTATCAGTAAATATCTCCACTGAGATTAAGAAAAGCAGTAGCTTAATAAATTAAGTACTTCCTGGTATGGTTACTGTACTGGTAACTCCCCAAAAGAATCTGGATTGTGGTGAGGGAACAGAGAAAAAAGCTCATTTAGGACCTGCACTTACGAAGGGGGTAGGCAGCTGTATATCAGGCAGTAAACCTTCTGAGAATAAAAACAGCTGGAGCTTGTTAAGGTACTTACACAGGGGAAAGGATAATGTACTGGGAACTCCACAGAAGAATCTGATTTGTGGTGAGGGGAGAGAGATAAAAGCTCATTTAGGAACGACATGAACATGCTGCGTAGGTAGCTGTTTATCAGTAAATATCTCCACTGAGATTAAGAAAAGCAGTAGCTTAATAAATTAAGTACTTCCTGGTATGGTTACTGTACTGGTAACTGCCCAAAAGAATCTGGATTGTGGTGAGGGAACAGAGAAAAAAGCTCATTTAGGACCTGCACTTACGAAGGGGGTAGGCAGCTGTATATCAGGGAGTAAACCTTCTGAGAATAAAAACAGCTGGAGCTTGTTAAGGTAATTACACAGGGGAAAGGATAATGTACTGGGAACTCCTCAGAAGAATCTGATTTGTGGTGAGGGGAGAGAGATAAAAGCTCATTTAGGAACGACATGAACATGCTGCGTAGGTAGCTGTTTATCAGTAAATATCTCCACTGAGATTAAGAAAAGCAGTATCTTAATAAATTAAGTACTTCCTGGTAAGGTTACTGTACTGGTAACTTCCCAAAAGAATCTGGATTGTGGTGAGGGAACAGAGAAAAAAGCTCATTTAGAACCTGCACTTACGAAGGGTGTAGACAGCTGTATATCAGGGAGTAAACCTTCTGAGAATAAAAACAGCTGGAGCTTGTTAAGGTAATTAAACAAGGGAAAGGATAATGTACTGGGAACTCCTCAGAAGAATCTGATTTGTGGTGAGGGGAGAGAGATAAAAGCTCAGTTAGGAACGACATGAACATGCTGCGTAGGTAGCTGTTTATCAGTAAATATCTCCACTGAGATTAAGAAAAGCAGTAGCTTAATAAATTAAGTACTTCCTGGTATGGTTACTGTACTGGTAACTCCCCAAAAGAATCTGGATTGTGGTGAGGGAACAGAGAAAAAAGCTCATTTAGGACCTGCACTTACGAAGGGGGTAGGCAGCTGTCTATCAGGGAGTAAACCTTCTGAGAATAAAAACAGCTGGAGCTTGTTAAGGTAATTACACAGGTGAAAGGATAATGTACTGGGAATTCCTCAGAAGAATCTGATTTGTGGTGAGGGGAGAGAGATAAAAGCTCATTTAGGTACGACATGAACATGCTGCGTAGGTAGCTGTTTATCAGTAAATATCTCCACTGAGATTAAGAAAAGCAGTAGCTTAATAAATTAAGTACTTCCTGGTATGGTTACTGTACTGGTAACTCCCCAAAAGAATCTGGATTGTGGTGAGGGAACAGAGAAAAAAGCTCATTTAGGACCTGCACTTACGAAGGGGGTAGGCAGCTGTATATCAGGCAGTAAACCTTCTGAGAATAAAAACAGCTGGAGCTTGTTAAGGTAATTACACCGGGGAAAGGATAATGTCCCGGGAACTCCACAGAAGAATCTGATTTGTGGTGAGGGGAGAGAGATAATAGCTCATTTAGGAACGACATGAACATGCTGCGTAGGTAGCTGTTTATCAGTAAATATCTCCACTGAGATTAAGAAAAGCAGTAGCTTAATAAATTAAGTACTTCCTGGTATAGTTACTGTACTGGTAATTCCCCAATAGAATCTGGATTGTGGTGAGGGAACAGAGAAAAAAGCTCATTTAGGACCTGCACTTACGAAGGGGGTAGGCAGCTGTATATCAGGGAGTAAACCTTCTGAGAATAAAAACAGCTGGAGCTCGTTAAGGTAATTACACAGGGGAAAGGATAATGTACTGGGAACTCCTCAGAAGAATCTGATTTGTGGTGAGGGGAGAGAGATAAAAGCTCATTTAGGAACGACATGGATATGCTGCGTAGGTAGCTGTTTATGAGTAAATATCTCCACTGAGATTAAGAAAAGCAGTAGCTTAATAAATTAAGTACTCCCTGTATGGATACTGTACTGGTAACTCCCCAAAAGAATCTGGATTGTGGTGAGGGAACAGAGAAAAATGCTCATTTATGAGCTGCACTTACGAAGGGGGTAGGCAGCTGTATATCAGGGAGTAAACCTTCTGAGAATAAAAACAGCTGGAGCTTGTTAAGGTAATTACACAGGGGAAAGGATAATGTACTGGGAACCCCTCAGAAGAATGTGATTTGTGGTGAGGGGAGAGAGATAAAAGCTCATTTAGGAACGACATGAAAATGCTGCATAGGTAGCTGTTTATCAGTAAATATCTCCACTGAGATTAAGAAAAACAGTAGCTTAATAAATTAAGTACTTCCTGGTATGGTTACTGTACTGGTAACTCCCCAAAAGAATCTGGATTGTGGTGAGGGAACAGAGAAAAAAGCTCATTTAGGACCTGCACTTACGAAGGGGGTAGGCAGCTGTATATCAGGGAGTAAACCTTCTGATAATAAAAACAGCTGGAGCTTGTTAAGGTAATTACACAGGGGAAAGGATAATGTACTGGGAACTCCTCAGAAGAAAATGATTTGTGGTGAGGGGAGAGAGATAAAAGCTCATTTAGGAACGACATGAACATGCTGCGTACGTAGCTGTTTATCAGTAAATATCTCCACTGAGATTTAGAAAAGCAGTAGCTTAAGAAATTAACTACTTCCTGGTATGGTTACTGTACTGGTAACACCCCAAAAGAATCTGGATTGTGGTGAGGGAACAGAGAATAAAGCTCATTTGGGACCTGCACTTACGAAGGGGGTAGGCAGCAGTATATCAGGGAGTAAACCTTCTGAGAATAAAAACAGCTGGAGCTTGTTAAGGTAATTACACAGGGGAAAGGATAATGTACTGGGAACTCCTCAGAAGAATCTGATTTTTGGTGAGGGGAGAGAGATAAATGCTCATTTAGGAAAGACATGAACATGCTGCGTAGGTAGCTGTTTATCAGTAAATATCTCCACTGAGATTAAGAAAAGCAGTATCTTAATAAATTAAATACTTCCTGGTATGGTTACTGTACTGTTAGCTCCCCAAAAGAATCTGGATTGTGGTGAGGGAACAGAGAAAAAAGCTCATTTAGGACCTGCACTTACGAAGGGGGTAGGCAGCTGTATATCAGGGAGTAAACCTTCTGAGAATAAAAACAGCTGGAGCTTGTTAAGGTAAGTACACAGGGGAAAGGATAATGTACTGGGAACTAGTCAGAAGAATCTGATTTGTTGTGAGGGGAGAGAGATAAAAGCTCATTTAGGAACGATATGAACATGCTGCGTTCGTAGCTGTTTATCAGTAAATATCTCCACTGCGATTAAGAAAAGAAGTAGCTTAATACATTAAGTACTTCCTGGTATGGATACTGTATTGGTACCTCCCCAAAAGAGTCTGGATTGTGGTGTGTGAACAGAGAAAAAAGCTCATTTAGGAACAACATGAACATGCTGCGTAGGTAGCTGTTTATCAGTAAATATCTCCACTGAGATTAAGAAAAGCAGGAGCTTAATAAATTAAGTACTTCCTGCTATGGTTACTGTACTGGTAACTCCCCAAAAGAATCTGGATTGTGGTGAGGGAACAGAGAAAAAAGCTCATTTAGGACCTGCACTTACGAAGTTGTTAGGCAGCTGTATATCAGGGAGTAAACCTTCTGAGAATAAAAACAGCTGGAGCTTGTTAAGGTAATTACACAGGGGAAAGGATAATGTACTGGGAACTCCTCAGAAGAATCTGATTTGTGGTGAGCGGAGAAAGATAAAAGCTCAATTAGGAACGACATGAACATGCTGCGTAGGTAGCTGTTTATCAGTAAATATCTCCACTGAGATTAAGAAAAGCAGTAGCTTAAGAAACTAAGTACTTCCTGGTATGGTTACTGTACTGGTAACTCCACAAAAGAATCTGGATTGTGGTGAGGGTACAGACAAAAAAGCTCATTTAGGACCTGCACTTACGAAGGGGGTAGGCAGCTGTATATCAGGGAGTAAACCTTCTGAGAATAAAAACAGCTGGAGCTTGTTAAGGTAATTACACAGGGGAAAGGATAATGTACTGGGAACTCCTAAGAAGAATGTGATTTGTGGTGAGGGGAGAGAGATAAAAGCTCATTTAGGAACGACATGAAAATGCTGCGTACGTAGATGTTTATCAGTAAATATCTCCACTGAAATTAAGAAAAGCAGTAGCTTAATAAATTAAGAACTTCCTGGTATGGTTACTGTACTGGTAATTCCCCTAAAGAATCTGGATTGTGGTGAGGGAACAGAGAATAAAGCTCATTTAGGACCTGCACTTACGAAGTGGGTAGGCAGCTATATATCAGGGAGTAAACCTTCTGAGAATAAAAACAGCTGGAGCTTGTTAAGGTAATTACACAGAGGAAAGGATAATGTACTGGGAACTCCTCAGAAGAATCTGATTTGTGATGAGGGGAGAGAGATAAAAGCTCATTTAGGAACGACATGAACATGCTGCGTAGGAAGCTGTTTATCAGTAAATATCTCCACTGAGATTAAGAAAAGCAGTAGCTTAATAAATTAAGTACTTCCTGGTAAGGTTACTGTACTGGTAACTCCCCAAAGGAATCTGGATTGTGGTTAGGGAACAGAGAAAAAAGCTCATTTAGGACCTGCACTTACGAAGGGGGTAGGCAGCTGTATATCAGGGAGTATCGATTCTCAGAATAAAAACAGCTGGAGCTTGTTAAGGTAATTACACAGTGGAAAGGATAATGTACTGGGAACTCCTCAGATGAATCTGATTTGTGGTGAGGGGAGAGAGATAAAAGCTCATTTAGGAACGACATGAACATGCTGCGTATGTAGCTGTTTATCAGTAAATATCTCCACTGAGATTAAGAAAAGCAGTAGCTTAATAAATTAAGTACTTCCTGGTATGGTTACTGTACTGGTAACTCCCCAAAAGAATCTGGATTGTGGTGAGGGAACAGAGAAAAAAGCTCATTTAGGACCTGCACTTACGAAGGGGGTAGGCAGCTGTATTGCAGGGAGTAAACCTTCTGAGAATAAAAACAGCTGGAGCTTGTTAAGGTAATTACACAGGGGAAAGGATAATGTACTGGGAACTCCTCAGAAGAATCTGATTTGTGGTGAGGGGAGAGAGATAAAAGCTCATTTAGGAACGACATGAACATGCTGCGTAGGTAGCTGTTTATCAGTAAATATCTCCACTGAGATTAAGAAAAGCAGTAGCTTAATAAATTAAGTACTTCCTGGTATGGTTACTGTACTGGTAACTCCCCAAAAGAATCTGGATTGTGGTGAGGGAACAGAGAAAAAAGCTCATTTAGGAACGACATGAACATGCTGCGTAAGTAGCTGTTTATCAGTAAATATCTCCACTGAGATTAAGAAAAGCAGTAGCTTAATAAATTAAGTACTTTCTGGGATGGTTACTGTACTGGTAACTCCCCAAAAGAATCTGGATTGTGTTGAGGGAACAGAGAAAAAAGCTCATTTAGGACCTGCACTTACGAAGGGGGTAGGCAGCTGTATGTCAGGGAGTAAACCTTCTGAGAATAAAAACAGCTGGAGCTTGTTAAGGTAATTACACAGGGGAAATGATAATGTACTGGGAACTCCTCAGAAGAATCTGATTTGTGGTGAGTGGAGAGAGATAAAAGCTCATTTAGGAACGACATGAACATGCTGTGTAGGTAGCTGTTTATCAGTAAATATCTCCACTGAGATTAAGAAAAGCAGTAGCTTAATAAATTAAGTCCTCCCTGGTATGGTTACTGTACTGGTAACTCCCCAAAAGAATCTGGATTGCGGTGAGGGAACAGAGAAAAAAGCTCATTTAGTACCTGCACTTACGAAGGGGGTAGGCAGTTGTATATCAGGGAGTAAACCTTCTGAGAATAAAAACAGCTGGAGCTTGTTAAGGTAATTACACAGGGTAAAGGCTAATGTACTGGGAACTCCTCAGAAGAATCTGATTTGTGGTGAGGGTGGAGAGATAAAAGCTCATTTAGGAACGACATGAACTTGCTGCGTAGGTAGCTGTTTATCGGTAAATATCTCCACTGAGATTAAGAAAAGCAGTAGCTTAATAAATTAAGTACTTCCTGGTATGGTTACTGTACTGGTAACTCCCCAAAAGAATCTGGATTGTGGTGAGGGAACAGAGAAAAAAGCTCATTTAGGACCTGCACTTACGAAGGGGGTAGGCAGCTGTATGTCAGGGAGTAAACCTTCTGAGAATAAAAACAGCTGGAGCTTGTTAAGGTAATTACACAGGGGAAAGGATAATGTACTGGGAACTCCTCAGAAGAATCTGATTTGTGGTGAGTGGAGAGAGATAAAAGCTCATTTAGGAACGACATGAACATGCTGTGTAGGTAGCTGTTTATCAGTAAATATCTCCACTGAGATTAAGAAAAGCAGTAGCTTAATAAATTAAGTCCTCCCTGGTATGGTTACTGTACTGGTAACTCCCCAAAAGAATCTGGATTGTGGTGAGGGAACATAGAAAAAAGCTCATTTAGTACCTGCACTTACGAAGGGGGTAGGCAGTTGTATATCAGGGAGTAAACCTTCTGAGAATAAAAACAGCTGGAGCTTGTTAAGGTAATTACACAGGGTAAAGGCTAATGTACTGGGAACTCCTCAGAAGAATCTGATTTGTGGTGAGGGTGGAGAGATAAAAGCTCATTTAGGAACGACATGAACTTGCTACGTAGGTAGCTGTTTATCAGTAAATATCTCCACTGAGATTAAGAAAAGCAGTAGCTTAATAAATTAAGTACTTCCTGGTATGGATACTGTACTGGTAACTCCCCAAAAGAATCTGGATTGTGGTGAGGGAACAGAGAAAAAAGCTCATTTAGGACCTGCACTTACGAAGGGGGTAGGCAGCTGTATGTCAGGGAGTAAACCTTCTGAGAATAAAAACAGCTGGAGCTTGTTAAGGTAATTACACAGGGGAAAGGATAATGTACTGGGAACTCCTCAGAAGAATCTGATTTGTGGTGAGGGGAGAGAGATAAAAGCTCATTTAGGAACGACATGAACATGCTGCGTAGGTAGCTGTTTATCAGTAAATATCTCCACTGAGATTAAGAAAAGCAGTAGCTTAATAAATTAAGTACTTCCTGGTATGGTTACTGTACTGGTAACTCCCCAAAAGAATCTGGATTGTGGTGAGGGAACAGAGAAAAAAGTTCATTTAAGACCTGCACTTACGAAGGGGGTAGGCAGCTGTATATCAGGGAGTAAACATTCTGAGAATAAAACAGCTGGAGCTTGGGGTTGGGGATGTAGCCTAGTGGCAAGAGTGCCTGCCTCGGATACACGAGGCCCTAGGTTCGATTCCCCAGCACCACATATACAGAAAACGGCCAGAAGCGGCGCTGTGGCTCAAGTGGCAGAGTGCTAGCCTTGAGCGGGAAGAAGCCAGGGACAGTGCTCAGGCACTGAGACCAAGGCCCAGGACTGGCCAAAAAAAAAAAAAAAAAACAAAAAAAAAAAACAAAAAAAAAAAAACAGCTGGAGCTTGTTAAGGTAATTACACTGGGGAAAGGATAGTGTACTGGGAACTCCTAAGAAGAATCTGATTTGTTATGAGGGGAGAGAGATAAAAGCTCATTTAGGAACGACATGAACAAGCTGCGTAGGTAGCTGTTTATCAGTAAATATCTCCACTGAGATTAAGAAAAGCAGTAGCTTAATAAATTAAGTACTTCCTGGTATGGTAACCATACTGGTAACTCCCCAAAAGAATCTGGATTGTGGTGAGGGAACAGAGAAAAAAGCTCATTTAGGATCTGCAATTACGAAGGGGGTAGGCAGCTGTATATCAGGGAGTATCGCTTCTGAGAATAAAAACAGCTGGAGCTTGTTAAGGTAATTACACAGGGGAAAGGATAATGTACTGGGAACTCCTCAGAAGAATCTGATTTGTGGTGAAGGGAGAGAGATAAAAGCTCATTTTGGAACGACATGAACATCCTGCATACGTAGCTGTTTATTAGTAAATATCTCCACTGAAATTAAGAAAAGCAGTAGCTTAATAAATTTAGTACTTCCTGGTATGGTTACTGTACTGGTAACTCCCCAAAGAATCTGGATTGTGGTGAGGGAACAGAGAAAAAAGCTCATTTAGGACCTGTACTTACGAAGGGGGTAGGCAGCGGTATATCGGGGAGTATCGCTTCTGACAATAAAAACAGCTGGAGTTGATTAAGGTAATTACACAGGGGAAAGGATAATGTACTGGGAACTCCTCAGAAGAATCTGATTTGTGGTGAGGGAAGAGAGGTAAAACCTCATTTAGGACCTGCACTTTCGAAGGGGGTAGGCAGCTGTATATCAGGGAGTATCGCTTCTGAGAATAAAAACAGCTGGAGCTTGTTAAGGTAATTACACAGGGGAAAGGATAATGTACTGGGAACTCCTCAGAAGAATGTGATTTGTGGTGAGGGGAGAGAGATAAAAGCTCATTTAGGAACGACATGAACATGCTGCGTAGGTAGCTGTTTATCAGTAAATATCTCCACTGAGATTAAGAAAAGCAGTAGCTTAATAAATTAAGTACTTCCTGGTATGGTTACTGTACTGGTAACTCCCCCAAAGAATCTGGTTTGTGGTGAGGGAACACAGAAAAAGCTCATTTTGGACCTGCACTTACGACGGGGGTAGGCTACTGTATATCAGGGAGTAAACCTTCTGAGAATAAAAACAGCTGGAGCTTGTTAAGGTAATTAATTACACAGGGGAAAGGATAATGTACTGGGAACTCCTCAGAAGAATCTGATTTGTGGTGAGGGGAGAGAGATAAAAGCTCATTTAGGAACGACATGAACATGCTGCGTAGGTAGCTGTTTATCAGTAAATATCTCCACTGAGATTAAGAAAAGCAGTAACTTAATAAATTAAGTACTTCCTGGTATGGTTACTGTACTGGTAACTCCCCAAAAGAATCTGGATTGTGGTGAGGGAACAGAGAAAAAAGCTCATTTAGGACCTGCACGTACGAAGGGGGTATATAGCTGTATATCAGGGAGTACACCTTCTGAGAATAAAAACACCTGGAGCTTGTTAAGGTCATTATACTTGGAAAAGGATAATGTACTGGAAACTCCTCAGAAGAATCTGATCTGTGGTGAGAGGAGAGAGATTAAAGCTCATTTAGGAACGACATGAACATGCAGCGTTGGTAGCTGTTTATCACTAAATATCTCCACTGAGATTAAGAAAAGCAGTAGCTTAATAAAGTAAGTACTTCCTGGTATGGTTACTGTACTGGTAATTCCCCAAAAGAATCTCGATTGTGGTGAGGGAACAGATAAAAAAGCTCATTTAGGACCTGCACTTACGAAGGGGTAGGCAGCTGTATATCAGGGAGTAAACCTTCTGAGAATAAAAACAGCTGGAGCTTGTTAAGGTAATTACACAGGGGAAAGGATAATGTACTGGGAACTCCTCAGAAGAATCTGATTTGTGGTGAGGGGAGAGAGATAAAAGCTCATTTAGGAACGACATGAACATGCTGCGTACGTAGCTGTTTATCAGTAAATATCTCCACTGAGATTAAGAAAAGCAGTAGCTTAATAAATTACGTACTTCCTGGTATTGTTACTGTACTGGTAACTCAGAAAAGAATCTGGATTGTGGTGAGGGAACAGAGAGAAAAGCTCATTTAGGACCTGCACTTACGAAGGGGGTAGGCAGCAGTATATCAGGGAGTAAGCCTTGTGAGAATAAAAACAGCTGGAGCTTGTTAAGGTAGTTACACAGGGGAAAGGATAATGTACTGGGAACTCCTCAGAAAAATCTGATTTGTGGTGAGGGGTGAGAGATAAAAGCTCATTTAGGAACGACATGAACATGCTGCGTAGGTAGCTTTTTATCAGTAAATATCTCCGCTGAGATTAAGAAAAGCAGTAGCTTAATAAATTAAGTACTTCCTGGTATGGTTACTGTACTGGTAACTCCCCAAAAGAATCTGGATTGTGGTGAGGGAACAGAGAAAAAAGCTCATTTAGGACCTGCACTTACGAAGGGGGTAGGCAGCTGTATATCAGGGAGTAAACCTTCTGAGAATAAAAACAGCTGGAGCTTGTTAAGGTAATTACACAGGGGAAAAGATAATGTACTGGGAACAGATCAGAAGAATCTGATTTGTGGTGAGGGGAGAGAGATAAAAGCTCATTTAGGAACGACATGAACATGCTGCGTAGGTAGCTGTTTATCAGTAAATATCTCCACTGAGATTAAGAAAAGCAGTAGCTTAATAAATTAAGTACTTCCTGGTATGGTTACTGTACTGGTAACTCCCCAAAAAATCTGGATTGTGGTGAGGGAACAGAGAAAAAAGCTCATTTAGGACGTGCACTTACGAAGGGGGTACGCAGCTGTATATCACGGAGTAAACCTTCTGAGAATAAAAAGAGCTGGAGCTTGTTAAGGTAATTATACAGGGGAAAGGATAATATACTGGAAACTCCTGAGAAGAATCTGATTTGTGGTGAGGGGAGAGAGATAAAAGCTCATTTAGGAACGACATGAACATGCTGCGTAGGTAGCTGTTTATCAGTAAATATCTCCACTGAGATTAAGAAAAGCAGTAGCTTAATAAATTAAGTACGTCCTGGTGTGGTTACTGTACTGGTAACTCCCCAAAAGAATCTAGATTGTGGTGAGGGAACAGAGAAAAAAGCACATTTAGGACCTGCACTTACGAAGGGGTAGGCAGCTGTATATCAGGGAGTAAACCTTCTGAGAATAAAAACAGCTGGAGCTTAAGGTAATTACACAGGGGAAAGGATAATGTACTGGGAACTCCTCAGAAGAATCTGATTTGTGGTGAGGGGAGAGAGATAAAAGCTCATTTAAGAACGACATGAACATGCTGCGTAGGTAGCTGTTTATCAGTAAATATCTCCACTGAGATTAAGAAAAGCAGTAGCTTAATAAATTAAGTACTTCCTGGTATGGTTAGTGTACTGGTAACTCCCCAAAAGAATCTGGATTGTGGTGAGGGAACAGAGAAAAAAGCTCATTTAGGACCTGCACGTACGAAGGGGGTAGACAGCTGTATATCAGGGAGTACACCTTCTGAGAATAAAAACACCTGGAGCTTCTTAAGGTCATTATACTTGGGAAAGGATAATGTACTGGAAACTCCTCAGAAGAATCTGATCTGTGGTGAGGGGAGAGAGATTAAAGCTCATTTAGGAACGACATGAAGATGCTGCGTTGGTAGCTGTTTATCACTAAATATCTCCACTGAGATTAAGAAAAGCAGTAGCTTAATAAAGTAAGTACTTCCTGGTATGGATACTGTACTGGTAACTCCCCAAAAGAATCTCGATTGTGGTGAGGGAACAGACAAAAAAGCTCATTTAGGACCTGCACTTACGAAGGGGTAGGCAGCTGTATATCAGGGAGTAAACCTTCTGAGAATAAAAACAGCTGGAGCTTGTTAAGGTAATTACACAGGGGAAAGGATAATGTACTGGGAACTCCTCAGAAGAATCTAATTTGTGGTGAGGGGAGAGAGATAAAAGCTCATTTAGGAACGACATGAACATGCTGCGTAGGTAGCTGTTTATCAGTAAATATCTCCACTGATATTAAGAAAAGCAGTAGCTTAATGAATTAAGTAGTTCCTGGTATGGTTACTGTACTGGTAACTCCCAAAAGAATCTGGATTGTGGTGAGGGAACAGAGAGAAAAGCTCATTTAGGACCTGCACTTACGAAGGGGGTAGGCAGCAGTATATCAGGGAGTAAACCTTGTGAGAATAAAAACAGCTGGAGCTTGTTAAGGTAGTTACACAGGGGAAAGGATAATGTACTGGGAACTCCTCAGAAAAATCTGATTTGTGGTGAGGGGTGAGAGATAAAAGCTCATTTAGGAACGACATGAACATGCTGCGTAGGTAGCTGTTTATCAGTAAATATCTCCACTGAGATTAAGAAAAGCAGTAGCTTAATAAATTAAGTACTTCCTGGTATGGTTACTGTACTGGTAACTCCCCAAGAGAATCTGGATTGTGGTGAGGGAACAGAGAAAAAAGCTCATTTACGACCTGCACTTACGAAGGGGGTAGGCAGCTGTATATCAGGGAGTAAACCTTCTGAGAATAAAAACAGCTGGAGCTTGTTAAGGTAATTACACAGGGGAAAGGATAATGTTCTGGGAACTCCTCAGAAGAATCTGATTTGTGGTAAGGGGAGAGAGATAAAAGCTCATTTAGGAACGACATGAACATGCTGCGTAGGTAGCTGTTTATCAGTAAATATCTCCACTGAGATTAAGAAAAGCAGTAGCTTAATAAATTAAGTACTTCCTGGTATTGTTACTGTACTGGTAACTCCCCAAAAGAATCTGGATTGTGGTGAGGGAACAGAGAAAAAAGCTCAATTAGGACCTGCACGTACGAAGGTGGTAGACAGCTGTATATCAGGGAGTACACCTTCTGAGAATAAAAACACCTGGAGCTTGTTAAGGTCATTATACTTGGGAAAGGATAATGTACTGGAAACTCCTCAGAAGAATCTGATCTGTGGTGAGGGGAGAGAGATTAAAGCTCATTTAGGAACGACTTGAACATGCTGCGTTGGTAGCTGTTTATCACTAAATATCTCCACTGAGATTAAGAAAAGCAGTAGCTTAATAAAGTAAGTACTTCCTGGTATGGTTACTGTACTGGTAATTCCCCAAAAGAATCTCGATTGTGGTGAGGGAACAGATAAAAAAGCTCATTTAGGACCTGCACTTACGAAGGGGTAGGCAGCTGTATATCAGGGAGTAAACCTTCTGAGAATAAAAACAGCTGGAGCTTGTTAAGGTAATTACACAGGGCAAAGGTTAATGTACTGGGAACTCCTCAGAAGAATCTGATTTGTGGTGAGGGGAGAGACATAAAAGCTCATTTAGGTACGACATGAACATGCTGTGTAGGTAGCTGTTTATCAGTAAATATCTCCACTGAGATTAAGAAAACAGTAGCTTAATAAATTAAGTACTTCCTGGTATGGTTACTGTACTGGTAACTCCGCAAAAGAATCTGGATTGTGGTGAGGGAACAGGGAAAGGATAATGTACTGGGAACTCCTCAGAAAAATCTGATTTGTGGTGAGGGGAGAGAGATAAACGCTCATTTAGGAACGACATGAACATGCTGCGTAGGTAGCTGTTTATCAGTAAATATCTCCAATGAGATTAAGAAAAGCAGGACCTTAATAAATTAAGTACTTCCTGGTATGTTTACTGTACTGGTAACTCCCCAAAAGAATCTGGATTGTGGTGAGGGAACAGAGAAAAAAGCTCATTTAGGACCTGCACTTACGAAGGGGGTAGGCAGCTGTATATCAGGGAGTAAACCTTCTGAGAATAAAAACAGCTGGAGCTTGTTAAGGTAATTACACGGGGGAAAGGATAATGTACTGGGAACTCCTCAGAAGAATCTGATTTGTGGTGAGGGGAGAGACATAAAAGCTCATTTAGGTACGACATGAACATGCTGTGTAGGTAGCTGTTTATCAGTAAATATCTCCTCTGAGATTAAGAAAAGCAGTAGCTTAATAAATTAAGTACTTCCTGGTATGTTTACTGTACTGGAAACTCCCCAAAAGAATATGGATTGTGGTGAAGGAACAGAGAAAAAAGCTCATTTAGGACCTGCACTTACGAAGGGGGTAGGCAGCTGTATATCAGGGAGTAAACCTTCTGAGAATAAAAACAGCTGGAGCATGTTAAGGTAATTACACAGGTGAAAGGATAATTTACTGGGAACTCCTCAGAAGTATCTGATTTGTGGTGAGGGGAGAGAAATAAAAGCTCATTTATGAACGACGTGAACATGCTGCATACGTAGCTGTTTATCAGTAAATATCTCCACTGAGATTAAGAAAAGCAGTAGCTTAATAAATTAAGTACTTCCTAGTATGGTTACTGTACTGGTAACTCCCCAAAAGAATGTGGATTGTGGTGAGGGAACAGAGAAAAAAGCTCATTTAGGACCTGCAATTACGAAGGGGGTAGGCAGCTATATATCAGGGAATAAACCTTCTGAGAATAAAAACAGCTGGAGCTTGTTAAGGTAATTACACAGGGGAAAGGATAAAGTACTGGGAACTCCTCAGAAGAATCTGATTTGTGGTGAAGGGAGAGAGATAAAAGCTCATTTAGGAACGACATGAACATGCTGCGTAGGTAGCTGTTTATCAGTAAATATCTCCACTGAGATTAAGAAAAGCAGTAGCTTAATAAATTAAGTACTTCCTGGTATGGTTACTGTACTGGTAACTCCCCAAAAGAATCTGGATTGTGGTGAGGGAACAGAGAAAAAAGCTCATTTAGGACCTGCAATTACGAAGTGGGTAGGCAGCTGTATATCAGGGAGTATCGCTTCTGAGAATAAAAGTAGCTGGAGCTTGTTAAGGTAATTACACAGGGGAAAGGATAATGTACTGGGAACTCCTCAGAAGAATCTGATTTGTGGTGAGGGGAGAGAGATAAAAGCTCATTTAGGAACGACATGAACATGCTGCATACGTAGCTGTTTATCAATAAATATACCACTGAGATTAAGAAAAGCAGTAGCTTAATAAATTAAGTACTTCCTGGTATGGTTACTGTACTGGTAACTCCGCAAAAGAATCTGGATTGTGGTGAGGGAACAGGGAAAGGATAATGTACTGGGAACTCCTCAGAAAAATCTGATTTGTGGTGAGGGGAGAGAGATAAACGCTCATTTAGGAACGACATGAACATGCTGCGTAGGTAGCTGTTTATCAGTAAATATCTCCAATGAGATTAAGAAAAGCAGGACCTTAATAAATTAAGTACTTCCTGGTATGTTTACTGTACTGGTAACTCCCCAAAAGAATCTGGATTGTGGTGAGGGAACAGAGAAAAAAGCTCATTTAGGACCTGCACTTACGAAGGGGGTAGGCAGCTGTATATCAGGGAGTAAACCTTCTGAGAATAAAAACAGCTGGAGCTTGTTAAGGTAATTACACGGGGGAAAGGATAATGTACTGGGAACTCCTCAGAAGAATCTGATTTGTGGTGAGGGGAGAGACATATAAGCTCATTTAGGTACGACATGAACATGCTGTGTAGGTAGCTGTTTATCAGTAAATATCTCCTCTGAGATTAAGAAAAGCAGTAGCTTAATAAATTAAGTACTTCCTGGTATGTTTACTGTACTGGAAACTCCCCAAAAGAATATGGATTGTGGTGAAGGAACAGAGAAAAAAGCTCATTTAGGACCTGCACTTACGAAGGGGGTAGGCAGCTGTATATCAGGGAGTAAACCTTCTGAGAATAAAAACAGCTGGAGCATGTTAAGGTAATTACACAGGTGAAAGGATAATTTACTGGGAACTCCTCAGAAGTATCTGATTTGTGGTGAGGGGAGAGAAATAAAAGCTCATTTATGAACGACGTGAACATGCTGCATACGTAGCTGTTTATCAGTAAATATCTCCACTGAGATTAAGAAAAGCAGTAGCTTAATAAATTAAGTACTTCCTAGTATGGTTACTGTACTGGTAACTCCCCAAAAGAATGTGGATTGTGGTGAGGGAACAGAGAAAAAAGCTCATTTAGGACCTGCAATTACGAAGGGGGTAGGCAGCTATATATCAGGGAATAAACCTTCTGAGAATAAAAACAGCTGGAGCTTGTTAAGGTAATTACACAGGGGAAAGGATAAAGTACTGGGAACTCCTCAGAAGAATCTGATTTGTGGTGAAGGGAGAGAGATAAAAGCTCATTTAGGAACGACATGAACATGCTGCGTAGGTAGCTGTTTATCAGTAAATATCTCCACTGAGATTAAGAAAAGCAGTAGCTTAATAAATTAAGTACTTCCTGGTATGGTTACTGTACTGGTAACTCCCCAAAAGAATCTGGATTGTGGTGAGGGAACAGAGAAAAAAGCTCATTTAGGACCTGCAATTACGAAGGGGGTAGGCAGCTGTATATCAGGGAGTATCGCTTCTGAGAATAAAAGTAGCTGGAGCTTGTTAAGGTAATTACACAGGGGAAAGGATAATGTACTGGGAACTCCTCAGAAGAATCTGATTTGTGGTGAGGGGAGAGAGATAAAAGCTCATTTAGGAACGACATGAACATGCTGCATACGTAGCTGTTTATCAATAAATATACCACTGAGATTAAGAAAAGCAGTAGCTTAATAAATTAAGTACTTCCTGGTATGGATACTGTACTGGTAACTCCCCAAAAGAATCTGGATTGCGGTGAGGGATCAGAGAAAAAAGCTCATTTAGGAACGACAAGACATGCTGCGTAGGTAGCTGTTTATCAGTAAATATCTCCACTGAGATTAAGAAAAGCAGTAGCTTAATAAATTAAGTACTTCCTGGCATGGTTACTGTACGGGTAACTCCCCAAAAGAATCTGGATTGTGGTGAGGGAACAGAGAAAAAAGCTCATTTAGGACCTGCACTTATGAAGGGGGTAGGCAGCTGTATATCAGGGAGTAAACCTTCTGAGAATAGAAACAGCTGGAGCTTGTTAAGGTAATTATACAGGGCAAAGGTTAATGTACTGGGAACTCCTCCGAAGAATCTGATTCGTCGTGAGGGGAGAGAGATAAAAGCTCATTTAGGAACGACATGAACATGATGCGTACGTAGCTGTTTATCAGTAAATATCTCCACTGTGATTAAGAAAAGCAGTAGCTTAATAAATTAAGTACTTCCTTGTATGGATACTGTACTGGTAACTCCCCAAAAGAATCTGATTTGTGGTGAGGGGAGAGAGATAAAAGCTCATTTAAGAACGACATGAACATGCTGCGTAGGTAGCTGTTTATCAGTAAATATCTCCACTGAGATTAAGAAAAGCAGTAGCTTAATAAATTAAGTACTTCCTGGTATGGTTACTGTACTGGTAACTCCCCAAAAGAATCTGGATTGTGGTGAGGGAACAGGGAAAGGATAATGTACTGGGAACTCCTCAGAAGAATCTGATTTGTGGTGAGGGGAGAGAGATAAACGCTCATTTAGGAACGACATGAACATGCTGCGTAGGTAGCTGTTTATCAGTAAATATCTCCAATGAGATTAAGAAAAGCAGGACCTTAATAAATTAAGTACTTCCTGGTATGTTTACTGTACTGGTAACTCCCCAAAAGAATCTGGATTGTGGTGATTGAACAGAGAAAAAAGCTAATTTAGGACCTGCACTTACGAAGGGGGTAGGCAGCTGTATATCAGGGAGTAAACCTTCTGAGAATAAAAACAGCTGGAGCTTGTTAAGGTAATTACACAGGGGAAAGGATAATGTACTGGGAACTCCTCAGAAGAATCTGATTTGTGGTGAGGGGAGAGAGATAAAAGCTCATTTAGGAACGACATGAACATGCTGCGTAGGTAGGTTTATCAGTAAATATCTCCACTGAGATTAAGAAAAGCAGTAGCTTAATAAATTAAGTACTTCCTGGTATGGTTACTGTACTGGTAACTCCCCAAAAGAATCTGTATTGTGGTGAGGGAACAGAGAAAAAAGCTCATTTAGGACCTGCACTTACAAAGAGGGTAGGCAGCTGTATATCAGGGAGTAAACCTTCTGAGAATAAAAACAGCTGGAGCTTGTTAAGGTAATTACACAGGGGAAAGGATAATATACTGGGAACTCCTCAGAAGAATCTGATTTGTGGTGAGGGGAGAAGGATAAAAGCTCATTTAGGAACGACATGAACATGCTGCTTACGTAGCTGTTTATCAGTAAATATCTCCACTGAGATTAAGAAAAGCAGTAGCTTAATAAATTAAGTACTTCCTGGTATGGATACTGTACTGGTAACTCCCCAAAAGAATCTGGATTGCGGTGAGGGATCAGAGAAAAAAGCTCATTTAGGAACGACAAGACATGCTGCGTAGGTAGCTGTTTATCAGTAAATATCTCCACTGAGATTAAGAAAAGCAGTAGCTTAATAAATTAAGTACTTCCTGGCATGGTTACTGTACTGGTAACTCCCCAAAAGAATCTGGATTGTGGTGAGGGAACAGAGAAAAAAGCTCATTTAGGACCTGCACTTATGAAGGGGGTAGGCAGCTGTATATCAGGGAGTAAACCTTCTGAGAATAAAAACAGCTGGAGCTTGTTAAGGTAATTATACAGGGCAAAGGTTAATGTACTGGGAACTCCTCCGAAGAATCTGATTCGTCGTGAGGGGAGAGAGATAAAAGCTCATTTAGGAACGACATGAACATGATGCGTACGTAGCTGTTTATCAGTAAATATCTCCACTGTGATTAAGAAAAGCAGTAGCTTAATAAATTAAGTACTTCCTTGTATGGATACTGTACTGGTAACTCCCCAAAAGAATCTGATTTGTGGTGAGGGGAGAGAGATAAAAGCTCATTTAAGAACGACATGAACATGCTGCGTAGGTAGCTGTTTATCAGTAAATATCTCCACTGAGATTAAGAAAAGCAGTACCTTAATAAATTAAGTACTTCCTGGTATGGTTACTGTACTGGTAACTGCCCAAAAGAATCTGGATTGTGGTGAGGGAACAGGGAAAGGATAATGTACTGGGAACTCCTCAGAAGAATCTGATTTGTGGTGAGGGGAGAGAGATAACGCTCATTTAGGAACGACATGAACATGCTGCGTAGGTAGCTGTTTATCAGTAAATATCTCCAATGAGATTAAGAAAAGCAGGACCTTAATAAATTAAGTACTTCCTGGTATGTTTACTGTACTGGTAACTCCCCAAAAGAATCTGGATTGTGGTGATTGAACAGAGAAAAAAGCTCATTTAGGACCTGCACTTACGAAGGGGGTAGGCAGCTGTATATCAGGGAGTAAACCTTCTGAGAATAAAAACAGCTGGAGCTTGTTAAGGTAATTACACAGGGGAAAGGATAATGTACTGGGAACTCCTCAGAAGAATCTGATTTGTGGTGAGGGCAGAGAGATAAAAGCTCATTTAGGAACGACATGAACATGCTGCGTAGGTAGGTTTATCAGTAAATATCTCCACTGAGATTAAGAAAAGCAGTAGCTTAATAAATTAAGTACTTCCTGGTATGGTTACTGTACTGGTAACTCCCCAAAAGAATCTGTATTGTGGTGAGGGAACAGAGAAAAAAGCTCATTTAGGACCTGCACTTACAAAGAGGGTAGGCAGCTGTATATCAGGGAGTAAACCTTCTGAGAATAAAAACAGCTGGAGCTTGTTAAGGTAATTACACAGGGGAAAGGATAATATACTGGGAACTCCTCAGAAGAATCTGATTTGTGGTGAGGGGAAAGAGATAAAAGCTCATTTAGGAACGACATGAACATGCTGCTTACGTAGCTGTTTATCAGTAAATATCTCCACTGAGATTAAGAAAAGCAGTAGCTTAATAAATTAAGTACTTCCTGGTATGGATACTGTACTGGTAACTCCCCAAAAGAATCTGGATTGTGGTGAGGAACAGAGAAAAAAGCTCATTTAGGAACGACATGAACATGCTGCGTAGGTAGCTGTTTATCAGTAAATATCTCCACTGAGATTAAGAAAAGCAGTAGCTTAATAAATTAAGTACTTCCTGGTTTGGTTACTGTACTGGTCACTCCCCAAAAGAATCTGGATTGTGGTGAGGGAACAGAGAAAAAAGCTCATTTAGGACCTGCACTTACGAAGCGGGTAGGCAGCTGTATATCAGGGAGTAAACCATCTGAGAATAAAAACAGCTGGAGCTTGTTAAGGTAAT
Source organism: Perognathus longimembris pacificus (assembly GCF_023159225.1). Taxonomy (NCBI): domain Eukaryota; kingdom Metazoa; phylum Chordata; class Mammalia; order Rodentia; family Heteromyidae; genus Perognathus; species Perognathus longimembris. The sequence goes on from NW_025956590.1 coordinate 33,742, forward strand.
TACACAGGGGAAAGGATAATGTACTGGGAACTCCTCAGAAGAATCTGATTTGTGGTGAGGGGAGAGAGATAAAAGCTCATTTAGGAAGGACATGAACATGCTGCGTAGGTAGCTGTTTATCAGTAAATATCTCCACTGAGATTAAGAAAAGCAGTAGCTTAATAAATTAAGTACTTCCTGGTATGGTTACTGTAATGGAAACTCCCCAAAAGAATCTGGATTGTGGTGATGGAACAGAGAAAATAGCTCATTTAGGACCTGCACTTACGAAGGGGGGTAGGCAGCTGTATATCAGGGAGTAAACCTTCAGAGAATAAAAACAGCTGGAGCTTGTTAAGGTAATTACACAGGGAAAAGGATAATGTACTGGGAACTCCTCAGAAGAATCTGATTTGTGGTGAGGGGGAGAGAGATAAAAGCTCATTTAGGAACGACATGAACATGCTGCGTAGGTAGGTGTTTATTTTAAATATCTCCACTGAGATTAAGAAAAGCAGTAGCTTAATAAATTAAGTACTTCCTGGTATGGATACTGTACTGGTAACTCCCCAAAAGAATCTGGATTGTGGTGAGGGAACAGAGAAAAAAGCTCATTTAAGAACGACATGAACATGCTGCGTAGGTAGCTGTTTATCAGTAAATATCTCCACTGAGATTAAGAAAAGCAGTAGCTTAATAAATTAAGTACTTCCTGGTTTGGTTACTGTACTGGTCACTCCCCAAAAGAATCTGGATTGTGGTGAGGGAACAGAGAAAATAGCTCATTTAGGACCTGCACTTACGAAGCCGGTAGGCAGCTGTATATCAGGGAATAAACCTTCTGAGAATAAAAACAGCTGGAGCTTGTTAAGGTAATTACACAGGGGAAAGGATAATGTACTGGGAACTCCTCAGAAGAATCTGATTTGTGGTGAGGGGAGAGAGATAAAAGCTCATTAGGAACGACATGAACATGCTGCGTAGGTAGCTGTTTATCAGTAAATATCTCCACTGAGATTAAGAAAAGCAGTAGCTTAATAAATTAAGTACTTCCTGGTATGGTTACTGTACTGGAAACTTCCCAAAAGAATCTGGATTGTGGTGATGGAACAGAGAAAAAAGCTCATTTAGGACCTGCACTTACGAAGGGCGTAGGCAGCTGTATATCAGGGAGTAAACCTTCAGAGAATAAAAACAGCTGGAGCTTGTAAGGTAATTACACAGGGGAAAGGATAATGTACTGGGAACTCCTCAGAAGAATCTGATTTGTGGTGAGAGGAGAGAGATAAAAGCTCATTTAGGAACGACATGAACATGCTGCGTAGGTAGGTGTTTATCAGTAAATATCTCCACTGAGATTAAGAAAAGCAGTAGCTTAATAAATTAAGTACTTCTTGGTATGGTTACTGTACTGGTAACTCCCCAAAAGAATCTGGATTGTGGTGAGGGAACAGAGAAAAAAGCTCATTTAGGACCTGCACTTACGAAGGGGGTAGGCAGCTGTATATCAGGGAGTAAACCTTCTGAGAATAAAAACAGCTGGAGCTTGTTAAGGTAATTACACAGGGGAAAGGATAATGTTCTGGGAACTCCTCAGAAGAATCTGATTTGTGGTAAGGGGAGAGAGATAAAAGCTCATTTAGGAACGACATGAACATGCTGCGTAGGTAGCTGTTTATCAGTAAATATCTCCACTGAGATTAAGAAAAGCAGTAGCTTAATAAATTAAGTACTTCCTGGTATGGTTACTGTACTGGTAACTCCCCAAAAGAATCTGGATTGTGGTGAGGGAACAGAGAAAAAAGCTCATTTAGGACCTGCACGTACGAAGGTGGTAGACAGCTGTATATCAGGGAGTACACCTTCTGAGAATAAAAACACCTGGAGATTGTTAAGGTCATTATACTTGGGAAAGGTTAATGTACTGGAAACTCCTCAGAAGAATCTGATCTGTGGTGAGGGGAGAGAGATTAAAGCTCATTTAGGAACGACATGAACATGCTGCGTTGGTAGCTGTTTATCACTAAATATCTCCACTGAGATTAAGAAAAGCAGTAGCTTAATAAAGTAAGTACTTCCTGGTATGGTTACTGTACTGGTAATTCCCCAAAAGAATCTCGATTGTGGTGAGGGAACAGATAAAAAAGCTCATTTAGGACCTGCACTTACGAAGGGGTAGGCAGCTGTATATCAGGGAGTAAACCTTCTGAGAATAAAAACAGCTGGAGCTTGTTAAGGTAATTACACAGGGCAAAGGTTAATGTACTGGGAACTCCTCAGAAGAATCTGATTTGTGGTGAGGGGAGAGACATAAAAGCTCATTTAGGTACGACATGAACATGCTGTGTAGGTAGCTGTTTATCAGTAAATATCTCCACTGAGATTAAGAAAACAGTAGCTTAATAAATTAAGTACTTCCTGTATGGTTACTGTACTGGTAACTCCGCAAAAGAATCTGGATTGTGGTGAGGGAACAGGGAAAGGATAATGTACTGGGAACTCCTCAGAAGAATCTGATTTGTGGTGAGGGGAGAGAGATAAACGCTCATTTAGGAACGACATGAACATGCTGCGTAGGTAGCTGTTTATCAGTAAATATCTCCAATGAGATTAAGAAAAGCAGTACCTTAATAAATTAAGTACTTCCTGGTATGTTTACTGTACTGGTAACTCCCCAAAAGAATCTGGATTGTGGTGAGGGAACAGAGAAAAAAGCTCATTTAGGACCTGCACTTACGAAGGGGGTAGGCAGCTGTATATCAGGGAGGTAAACCTTCTGAGAATAAAAACAGCTGGAGCTTGTTAAGGTAATTACACGGGGGAAAGGATAATGTACTGGGAACTCCTCAGAAGAATCTGATTTGTGGTGAGGGGAGAGACATAAAAGCTCATTTAGGTACGACATGAACATGCTGTGTAGGTAGCTGTTTATCAGTAAATATCTCCACTGAGATTAAGAAAAGCAGTAGCTTAATAAATTAAGTACTTCCTGGTATGTTTACTGTACTGGAAACTCCCCAAAAGAATATGGATTGTGGTGAAGGAACAGAGAAAAAAGCTCATTTAGGACTGCACTTACGAAGGGGGTAGGCAGCTGTATATCAGGGAGTAAACCTTCTGAGAATAAAAACAGCTGGAGCATGTTAAGGTAATTACACAGGGGAAAGGATAATGTACTGGGAACTCCTCAGAAGTATCTGATTTGTGGTGAGGGGAGAGAAATAAAAGCTCATTTATGAACGACGTGAACATGCTGCATACGTAGCTGTTTATCAGTAAATATCTCCACTGAGATTAAGAAAAGCAGTAGCTTAATAAATTAAGTACTTCCTAGTATGGTTACTGTACTGGTAACTCCCCAAAAGAATGTGGATTGTGGTGAGGGAACAGAGAAAAAAGCTCATTTAGGACCTGCAATTACGAAGGGGGTAGGCAGCTATATATCAGGGAATAAACCTTCTGAGAATAAAAACAGCTGGAGCTTGTTAAGGTAATTACACAGGGGAAAGGATAAAGTACTGGGAACTCCTCAGAAGAATCTGATTTGTGGTGAAGGGAGAGAGATAAAAGCTCATTTAGGAACGACATGAACATGCTGCTTAGGTAGCTGTTTATCAGTAAATATCTCCACTGAGATTAAGAAAAGCAGTAGCTTAATAAATTAAGTACTTCCTGGTATGGTTACTGTACTGGTAACTCCCCAAAAGAATCTGGATTGTGGTGAGGGAACAGAGAAAAAAGCTCATTTAGGACTTGCAATTACGAAGGGGGTAGGCAGCTGTATATCAGGGAGTATCGCTTCTGAGAATAAAAGTAGCTGGAGCTTGTTAAGGTAATTACACAGGGGAAAGGATAATGTACTGGGAACTCCTCAGAAGAATCTGATTTGTGGTGAGGGGAGAGAGATAAAAGCTCATTTAGGAACGACATGAACATGCTGCATACGTAGCTGTTTATCAATAAATATCACCACTGAGATTAAGAAAAGCAGTAGCTTAATAAATTAAGTACTTCCTGGTATGGATACTGTACTGGTAACTCCCCAAAAGAATCTGGATTGCGGTGAGGGATCAGAGAAAAAAGCTCATTTAGGAACGACAAGACATGCTGCGTAGGTAGCTGTTTATCAATAAATATCTCCACTGAGATTAAGAAAAGCAGTAGCTTAATAAATTAAGTACTTCCTGGCATGGTTACTGTACTGGTAACTCCCCAAAAGAATCTGGATTGTGGTGAGGGAACAGAGAAAAAAGCTCATTTAGGACCTGCACTTATGAAGGGGGTAGGCAGCTGTATATCAGGGAGTAAACCTTCTGAGAATAAAAACAGCTGGAGCTTGTTAAGGTAATTATACAGGGCATAGGTTAATGTACTGGGAACTCCTCCGAAGAATCTGATTCGTCGTGAGGGGAGAGAGATAAAAGCTCATTTAGGAACGACATGAACATGATGCGTACGTAGCTGTTTATCAGTAAATATCTCCACTGAGATTAAGAAAAGCAGTAGCTTAATAAATTAAGTACTTCCTTGTATGGATACTGTACTGGTAACTCCCCAAAAGAATCTGATTTGTGGTGAGGGGAGAGAGATAAAAGCTCATTTAAGAACGACATGAACATGCTGCGTTAGGTAGCTGTTTATCAGTAAATATCTCCACTGAGATTAAGAAAAGCAGTAGCTTAATAAAGTAAGTACTTCCTGGTATGGTTACTGTACTGGTAATTCCCCAAAAGAATCTCGATTTTGGTGAGGGAACAGATAAAAAAGCTCATTTAGGACCTGCACTTACGAAAGGGTAGGCAGCTGTATATCAGGGAGTAAACCTTCTGAGAATAAAAACAGCTGGAGCTTGTTAAGGTAATTACACAGGGCAAAGGTTAATGTACTGGGAACTCCTCAGAAGAATCTGATTTGTGGTGAGGGGAGAGACATAAAAGCTCATTTAGGTACGACATGAACATGCTGTGTAGGTAGCTGTTTATCAGTAATTATCTCCACTGAGATTAAGAAAACAGTAGCTTAATAAGTTAAGTACTTCCTGGTATGGTTACTGTACTGGTAACTCCGCAAAAGAATCTGGATTGTGGTGAGGGAACAGGGAAAGGATAATGTACTGGGAACTCCTCAGAAGAATCTGATTTGTGGTGAGGGGAGAGAGATAAACGCTCATTTAGGAACGACATGAACATGCTGCGTAGGTAGCTGTTTATCAGTAATATCTCCAATGAGATTAAGAAAAGCAGTACCTAATAAATTAAGTACTTCCTGGTATGTTTACTGTACTGGTAACTCCCCAAAAGAATCTGGATTGTGGTGAGGGAACAGAGAAAAAAGCTCATTTAGGACCTGCACTTACGAAGGGGGTAGGCAGCTGTATATCAGGGAGTAAACCTTCTGAGAATAAAAACAGCTGGAGCTTGTTAAGGTAATTACACGGGGGAAAGGATAATGTACTGGGAACTCCTCAGAAGAATCTGATTTGTGGTGAGGGGGAGAGACATAAAAGCTCATTTAGGTACGACATGAACATGCTGTGTAGGTAGCTGTTTATCAGTAAATATCTCCACTGATATTAAGAAAAGCAGTAGCTTAATAAATTAAGTACTTCCTGGTATGTTTACTGTACTGGAAACTCCCCAAAAGAATATGGATTGTGGTGAAGGAACAGAGAAAAAAGCTCATTTAGGACCTGCACTTACGAAGGGGGTAGGCAGCTGTATATCAGGGAGTAAACCTTCTGAGAATAAAACAGCTGGAGCATGTTAAGGTAATTACACAGGGGAAAGGATAATGTACTGGGAACTCCTCAGAAGTATCTGATTTGTGGTGAGGGGAGAGAAATAAAAGCTCATTTATGAACGACGTGAACATGCTGCATACGTAGCTGTTTATCAGTAAATATCTCCACTGAGATTAAGAAAAGCAGTAGCTTAATAAATTAAGTACTTCCTAGTATGGTTACTGTACTGGTAACTCCTCAAAAGAATGTGGATTGTGGTGAGGGAACAGAGAAAAAAGCTCATTTAGGACCTGCAATTACGAAGGGGGTAGGCAGCTATATATCAGGGAATAAACCTTCTGAGAATAAAAACAGCTGGAGCTTGTTAAGGTAATTACACAGGGGAAAGGATAAAGTACTGGGAACTCCTCAGAAGAATCTGATTTGTGGTGAAGGGAGAGAGATAAAAGCTCATTTAGGAACGACATGAACATGCTGCGTAGGTAGCTGTTTATCAGTAAATATCTCCACTGAGATTAAGAAAAGCAGTAGCTTAATAAATTAAGTACTTCCTGGTATGGTTACTGTACTGGTAACTCCCCAAAAGAATCTGGATTGTGGTGAGGGAACAGAGAAAAAAGCTCATTTAGGACCTGCAATTACGAAGGGGGTAGGCAGCTGTATATCAGGGAGTATCGCTTCTGAGAATAAAAGTAGCTGGAGCTTGTTAAGGTAATTACACAGGGGAAAGGATAATGTACTGGGAACTCCTCAGAAGAATCTGATTTGTGGTGAGGGGAGAGAGATAAAAGCTCATTTAGGAACGACATGAACATGCTGCATACGTAGCTGTTTATCAATAAATATCACCACTGAGATTAAGAAAAGCAGTAGCTTATAAATTAAGTACTTCCTGGTATGGATACTGTACTGGTAACTCCCCAAAAGAATCTGGATTGCGGTGAGGGATCAGAGAAAAAAGCTCATTTAGGAACGACAAGACATGCTGCGTAGGTAGCTGTTTATCAGTAAATATCTCCACTGAGATTAAGAAAAGCAGTAGCTTAATAAATTAAGTACTTCCTGGCATGGTTACTGTACTGGTAACTCCCCAAAAGAATCTGGATTGTGGTGAGGGAACAGAGAAAAAAGCTCATTTAGGACCTGCACTTATGAAGGGGGTAGGCAGCTGTATATCAGGGAGTAAACCTTCTGAGAATAAAAACAGCTGGAGCTTGTTAAGGTAATTATACAGGGCAAAGGTTAATGTACTGGGAACTCCTCCGAAGAATCTGATTCGTCGTGAGGGGAGAGAGATAAAAGCTCATTTAGGAACGACATGAACATGATGCGTACGTAGCTGTTTATCAGTAAATATCTCCACTGAGATTAAGAAAAGCAGTAGCTTAATAAATTAAGTACTTCCTTGTATGGATACTGTACTGGTAACTCCCCAAAAGAATCTGATTTGTGGTGAGGGGAGAGAGATAAAAGCTCATTTAAGAACGACATGAACATGCTGCGTAGGTAGCTGTTTATCAGTAAATATCTCCACTGAGATTAAGAAAAGCAGTAGCTTAATAAATTAAGTACTTCCTGGTATGGTTACTGTACTGGTAACTGCCCAAAAGAATCTGGATTGTGGTGAGGGAACAGGGAAAGGATAATGTACTGGGAACTCCTCAGAAGAATCTGATTTGTGGTGAGGGGAGAGAGATAAACGCTCATTTAGGAACGACATGAACATGCTGCGTAGGTAGCTGTTTATCAGTAAATATCTCCACTGAGATTAAGAAAAGCAGTAGCTTAATAAATTAAGTACTTCCTGGTATGGTTACTGTACTGGTAACTCCCCAAAAGAACCTGGATTGTGGTGAGGGAACAGAGAAAAAAGCTCATTTAGGACCTGCACTTACGAAGCGGGTAGGCAGCGGTATATCAGGGAGTAAACCTTCTGAGAATAAAAACAGCTGGAGCTTGTTAAGGTAATTACACAGGGGAAAGGATAATGTACTGGGAACTCCTCAGAAGAATCTGATTTGTGGTGAGGGGAGAGAGATAAAAGCTCATTTAGGAACGACATGAACATGCTGCGTAGGTAGCTGTTTATCAGTAAATATCTCCACTGAGATTAAGAAAAGCAGTAGCTTAATAAATTAAGTACTTCCTGGTATGGTTACTGTACTGGTAACTCCCCAAAAAGAATCTGGATTGTGGTGAGGGAACAGAGAAAAAAGCTCATTTAGGACCTGCACTTACGAAGCGGGTAGGCAGCGGTATATCAGGGAGTAAACCTTCTGAGAATAAAAACAGCTGGAGCTTGTTAAGGTAATTACACAGGGGAAAGGATAATGTACTGGGAACTCCTCAGAAGAATCTGGTTTGTGGTGAGGGGAGAGAGATAAAAGCTCATTTAGGAACGACATGAACATGCTGCGTAGGTAGCTGTTTATCAGTAAATATCTCCGCTGGGATTAAGAAAAGCAGTAGCTTAATAAATTAAGTACTTTCTGGTATGGATACTGTACTGGTAACTCCCCAAAAGAATCTGGATTGTGGTGAGGAAACAGAGAAAAAAGCTCATTTAAGAACGCCATGAACATGCTGCGTAGGTAGCTGTTTATCAGGAAATATCTCCACTGAGATTAAGAAAAGCAATAGCTTAATAAATTAAGTACTTCCTGGTATGGTTACTGTACTGGTAACTCCCCAAAAGAATCTGGATTGTGGTGAGGGAACAGAGAAAAAAGCTCATTTAGGACCTGCACTTACGAAGGGGGTAGGCAGCTGTATATCAGGGAGTAAACCTTCTGAGAATAAAAACAGCTGGAGCTTGTTAAGGTAATTTCACAGGGGAAATGATAATGTACTGGGAACTCCTCAGAAGAATCTGATTTGTGGTGAGAGGAGAGAGATAAAAGCTCATTTAGGAACGACATGAACATGCTGCGTAGGTAGCTGTTTATCAGTAAATATCTCCACTGAGATTAAGAAAAGCAGTAGCTTAATAAATTAAGTACTTCCTGGTATGGATACTGTACTGGTAACTCCCCAAAAGAATCTGATTTGTGGTGAGGGGAGAGAGATAAAAGCTCATTAAGAACGACATGAACATGCTGCGTAGGTAGCTGTTTATCAGTAAATATCTCCACTGAGATTAAGAAAAGCAGTAGCTTAATAAATTAAGTACTTCCTGGTATGGTTACTGTACTGGTAACTGCCCAAAAGAATCTGGATTGTGGTGAGGGAACAGGGAAAGGATAATGTACTGGGAACTCCTCAGAAGAATCTGATTTGTGGTGAGGGGAGAGAGATAAACGCTCATTTAGGAACGACATGAACATGCTGCGTAGGTAGCTGTTTATCAGTAAATATCTCCAATGAGATTAAGAAAAGCAGGACCTTAATAAATTAAGTACTTCCTGGTATGTTTACTGTACTGGTAACTCCCCAAAAGAATCTGGATTGTGGTGATTGAACAGAGAAAAAAGCTCATTTAGGACCTGCACTTACGAAGGGGGTAGGCAGCTGTATATCAGGGAGTAAACCTTCTGAGAATAAAAACAGCTGGAGCTTGTTAAGGTAATTACACAGGGGAAAGGATAATGTACTGGGAACTCCTCAGAAGAATCTGATTTGTGGTGAGGGGAGAGAGATAAAAGCTCATTTAGGAACGACATGAACATGCTGCGTAGGTAGGTTTATCAGTAAATATCTCCACTGAGATTAAGAAAAGCAGTAGCTTAATAAATTAAGCACGTCCTGGTATGGTTACTGTACTGGTAACTCCCCAAAAGAATCTGTATTGTGGTGAGGGAACAGAGAAAAAAGCTCATTTAGGACCTGCACTTACAAAGAGGGTAGGCAGCTGTATATCAGGGAGTAAACCTTCTGAGAATAAAAACAGCTGGAGCTTGTTAAGGTAATTACACAGGGGAAAGGATAATATACTGGGAACTCCTCAGAAGAATCTGATTTGTGGTGAGGGGAGAGAGATAAAAGCTCATTTAGGAACGACATGAACATGCTGCTTACGTAGCTGTTTATCAGTAAATATCTCCACTGAGATTAAGAAAAGCAGTAGCTTAATAAATTAAGTACTTCCTGGTATGGATACTGTACTGGTAACTCCCCAAAAGAATCTGGATTGTGGTGAGGAACAGAGAAAAAAGCTCATTTAGGAACGACATGAACATGCTGCGTAGGTAGCTGTTTATCAGTAAATATCTCCACTGAGATTAAGAAAAGCAGTAGCTTAATAAATTAAGTACTTCCTGGTTTGGTTACTGTAC
>NW_025956591.1:0-31250 GCF_023159225.1 Perognathus longimembris pacificus
AGCTTTTTCTCTGTTCCCTCACCACAATCCAGATTCCTTTGGGGAGTTACCAGTACAATATCCATAGCAGGAAGTACTTAATTTATTAAGCTACTGCTTTTCTAAATCTCATTGGAGAAATTTACTGATAAACAGCTACGTATGCAGCATGTTCATGTCGTTCCTAAATGAGCTTTTATCTCTCTCCCCTCACCACAAATCAGATTCTTCTGAGGAGTTCCCAGTACATTATACTTTCCCTTGTGTAATTACCTTAACAAGCTCCAGCTGTTTTTATTCTCAGAAGGTTTACTCCCTGATATACAGCTGCCTACCCCCTTCGTAAGTGCAGGTGCTAAATGAGCTTTTTTCTCTGTTCCCTCACCACAATCCAGATTCTTTTGGGGAGTTACCAGTACAGTATCCATACCAAAAAGTACTTAATTTATTAAGCTACTGCTTTTCTTAATCTCAGTGGAGATATTTACTGATAAACAGCTACGTATGCAGCATGTTCATGTCGTTGCTAAATGAGCTTTTTTCTCTCTCCCCTCAATACGAATCAGATTCTTCTGAGGCGTTCCCAGTACATTATCCTTTCCCCTGTGTAATTACCTTATCAAGCTCCAGCTGTTTTTATTCTCAGAAGGTTTACTCCCTGATATACAGCTGCCTACCCCCTTCGTAAGTGCAGGTGCTAAATGAGCTTTTTTCTCTGTTCCCTCACCACAATCCAGATTCATTTGGGGAGTTACCAGTACAGTAACCATACCAGGAAGTACTTAATTTATTAAGCTACTGCTTTTCTTAATCTCAGTGGAGATATTTACTGATAAACAGCTACCTACGCAGCATGTTCATGTCGTTCCTAAATGAGCTTTTTTCTCTGTTCCTTCACCACAATCCAAATTCTCTCTGGGAGGTACCAGTACAGTATCCATACCAGGAAGTACTTAATTTATTAAGCTACTGCTTTTCTTAATCTCAGTGGAGATATTTACTGATATACAGCTACCTACGCAGCATGTTCATGTCGTTCCTAAATGAGCTTTTATCTCTCTCCCCTCACCACAAATCAGATTCTTTTGAGGAGTTCCCAGTACATTATCCTTTCCCCTGTGTAATTACCTTAACAATCTCCAGCTGTTTTTATTTTCAGAAGGTTTACTCCCTGATATACAGCTGCCTACCCCCTTCGTAAGTGCAGGTCCTAAATGAGCTTTTTTCTCTGTTCCCTCACCACAATCCAGATTCTTTTGGGGAGTTACCAGTACAGTATCCATACCAGGAAGTACTTAATTTATTACGCTACTGCTTTTCTTAATCTCAGTGGAGATATTTACTGATAAACAGCTATGTATGCAGCATGTTCATGTCGTTCGTATATGAGCTTTTATCTCTCTACCCTCACCACAAATCAGATTATTCTGAGGAGTTCCCAGTACATTATCCTTTCCCCTGTGTAATTACCTTAACAAGCTCCAGCTGTTTTTATTCTCAGAATTTTTACTCCCTGATATACAGCTGTGTACCCCCTTCGTAAGTGCAGGTCCTAAATGAGCTATTTTCTCTGTACCCTCACCACAGTCCAGATTCTTTTGGGGAGTTACCAGTACAGTAACCATACCAGGAAGTACTTAATTTATTAAGCTACTGCTTTTCTTAATCTCAGTGGAGATATTTAGTGATAAACAGCTACCTACGCAGCATATTCATGTCGTTCCTAAATGAGCTTTTATCTCTCTCCCCTCACCACAAATCAGATTCTTCTGAGGATTTCCTAGTACATTATCCTTTCCCCTGTGTAATTACCTTAACAAGCTCCAGATGTTTTTTATTCTCAGAAGGTTTACTCCCTGACATACAGCTGCCTACCCCCTTCGTAAGTGCAGGTCCTAAATGAGCTTTTTTCTCTGTTCCCTCACCACAATCCAGATTCTTTTGGGGAGTTACCAGTACAGTAACCATACCAGGAAGTACTTAATTTATTAAGCTACTGCTTTTCTTAATCTCAGTGGAGATATTTACTGATAAACAGCTACCTACGCAGCATGTTCATGTCGTTCCTAAAAGAGCTTTTATCTCTCTCCCCTCACCACAAATCAGATTCTTCTGAGGAGTTCCCAGTACATTATACGTTCCCCTGTGTAATTACCGTAACAAGCTCCAGCTTTTTTTATTCTCAGAAGGTTTACTCCCTGATATACAGCTGCCTACCCCCTCCGTAAGTGCAGGTCCTAAATGAGCTTTTTTCTCTGTTCCCTCACCACAATCCAGATTCTTTTGGGGAGTTACCAGTGCAGTATCCATACCAGGAAGTACTTAATTTATTACGCAAATGCTTTTCTTAATCTCAGTGGAGATATTTACTGATAAACAGCTACCTACGCAGCATGTTCATGTCGTTCGTAAATGAGCTTTTATCTCTCTCCCCTCACCACAAATCAGATTCTTCTGAGGAGTTCCCGGTACATTACCCTTTCCCCTGTGTAATTACCTTAACAAGCTCCAGCTGTTTTTATTCTCAGAATGTTTACTCCCTGATATACAGCTGCCTACCCCCTTCGTAAGTGCAGGTCCTAAATGAGCTTTTTTCTCTGTTCCCTCACCACAATCCAGATTCTTTTGGGGAGTTACCAGTACAGTAACCATACCAGGAAGTACTTAATTTATTAAGCTACTGCTTTTCTTAATCTCAGTGGAGATATTTACTGATAAACAGCTACCTACGCAGCATGTTCATGTCGTTCCTAAATGACCTTTTATCTCTCTCCCCTCACCACAAATCAGATTCTTCTGAGGAGTTCCCAGTACATTATCCTTTCCCGTGTGTAATTACCTTAACAAGCTCCAGCTGTTTTTATTCTCAGAAAGTTTACTCCCTGAAATACAGCTGCCTACCCCCTTCGTAAGTGCAGGTCCTAAATGAGCTTTTTTCTCTGTTCCCTCACCACAATCCAAATTCTTTTGGGGAGATACCAGTACAGTAACGATACCAGGAAGTACTTAATTTATTAAGCTACTGCTTTTCTTAATCTCAGCGGTGTTATTTACTGATAAACAGCTACCTACCCAGCATGTTCATGTCGTTCCTAAATGAACTTTTATCTCTCTCCCGTCACCACAAATCAAATCAGATTCTTCTGTGGAGTTCCCAGTACATTATCCTTTCCCCTGTGTAATTACCTTAACAAGATACAGCTGTTTTTATTCTCAGAATGTTTACTCCCTGATATACAGTTGCCTACCCCCTTCGTAAGTGCAGGTCCTAAATGAGCTTTTTTCTCTGTTCCCTCACCACAATCCAGATTCTTTTGGGGAGTTTCCAGTACAGTAACCATACCAGGAAGTACTTAATTTATTAAGCTACTGATTTTCTTAATCTCAGTGGATTTATTTACTGATAAACAGCTACCTACGCAGCATGTTCATGTCGTTCCTAAATGAGCTTTTATCTTTCTCCCCTCACCACAAATCAGATTCTTCTGAGGAGTTCCCAGTACATTATCCTTTCCCCTGTGTAATTACCTTAACAAGCTCCAGCTGTTTTTATTCTCAGAAGGTTTACTCCCTGATATACAGCTGCCTACCCCCTTCGTAAGTGCAGGTCCTAAATGAGCTTTTTTCTCTGTTCCCTCACCACAATCCAGATTCTTTTGGGGAGTTATCAGTACAGTATCCAAACCAGGAAGTACTTAATTTATTAAGCTACTGCTTTTCTTAATCTCAGTGGAGATATTTACTGATAAACAGCTACGTATGCAGCATGTTCATGTCGTTCCTAAATGAGCTTATACCTCTCTCCCCTCACCACAAATCAGATTCTTCTGAGGAGATCCCAGTACATTATCCTTTCCCCTGTGTAATTACCTTAACAAGCTCCAGCTGTTTTTATTCTCAGAAGCGATACTCCCTGATATACAGCTGCCTACCCCCTTCGTAATTGCAGGTCCTAAATGAGCTTTTTTCTCTGTTCCCTCACCACAATCCAGATTCTTTTGGGGAGTTACTAGTACAGTAACCATACCAGGAAGTACTTAATTTATTAAGCTACTGCTTTTCTTAATCTCAGTGGAGATATTTACTGATAAACATCTACCTACGCAGCATGTTCATGTCGTTCCTAAATGAGCTTTTATCTCTCTCCCCTCACCACAAATCAGATTCTTCTGAGGACTTCCCAGTATATCATCCTTTCCCCTGTGTAATTACCTTAACAAGCTCCCGCTGTTTTTATTCTCAGAAGGTTTACTCCCTGATATACAGCTGCCTACCCCCTTCGTAAGTGCAGGTCCTAAATGAGCTTTTTTCTCTGTTCCCTCACCACAATCCTGATTCTTTTGGGGAGTTACCAGTACAGTAACCATACCAGGAAGTAAATAATTTATTAAGCTACTGCTTTTCCTAATCTCAGTGGAGATATTTACTGATAAACAGCTACCTACACAGCATGTTCATGTCGTTCCTAAATGAGCTTTTATCTCTCTCCCCTCACCACAAATCAGATTCTTCTGAGGACTTCCCAGTACATTATCCTTTCCCCTGTGTAATTACCTCAACAAGCTCCAGCTGTTTTTATTTTCAGAAGGTTTACTCCCTGATATACAGCTGCCTATCCCCTTAGTAAGTGCAGGTCCTAAATGAGCTTTTTCTCTGTTCCCTCACCACAATCCAGATTCTTTTGGGGAGTTACCAGTACAGTAACCATACCAGGAAGTACTTAATTTATTAAGCTACTGCTTTCCTTAATCTCAGTGGAGATATTTACTGATAAACAGCTACCTACGCAGCATGTTCATGTCTTTCCTAAATGAGCTTTTATCTCTCTCCCCTAACCACAAATCAGATTCTTCTGAGGAGTTCCCAGTACATTATACTTTATACTGTGTAATTACCTTAACAAGCTCCAGCTGTTTTTATTCTCAGAAGGTTTACTCCCTGATGTACAGCTGCCTACCCCCTTCGTAAGTGCAGGTCTTAAATGAGCTTTTTTCTCTGTTCCCTCACCACAAACCAGATTCTTTTGGGAATTTACCAGTAGAGTAAACATACCAGGAATTACTTAATATATTAAGCTACTGCTTTTCTTAATCTCAGTGGAGATATTTACTGATAAACAGCTACCTACGCAGCATGTTCATGTCGTTCTTAATGAGTTTTTATCTCTCTCCCCTCACCACAAATCAGATTCTTCTGAGGAGTTCCCAGTACATTATCCTTTCCCCTGTGTAATTACCTTAACAAGCTCCAGCTGTTTTTATTCTCAGAAGGTTTACTCCGTGATATACAGCTGCCTACCCCCTTCGTAAGTGCAGGTCCTAAGTGAGCTTTTTTCTCTGTTCCCTCACCACAATCCAGATTCTTTTGGGAAGTTACCAGTACAGTAACCATACCAGGAAGTACTTAATTTATTAAGCTACTGCTTTTCTTAATCTCAGTGGAGATATTTACTGTTAAACAGCTACCTACGCAGCATGTTCATGTCGTTTCTAAATGAGCTTTTATCTCTCTCCCCTCACCACAAATCAGATTCTTCTGAGGAGTTCCCAGTACATTATCCTTTCCCCTGTGTAATTACCTTAACAAGCTCCAGTTGTTTTTATTCTCAGAAGGTTTACTCCCTGATATACAGCTGCCTACCCCCTTCGTAAGTGCAGGTCCTAAATGAGCTTTTTTCTCTGTTCCCTCACCACAATCCAGATTCTATGGTGAGTTACCAGTACAGCAACCATAACAGGAAGTACTTAATTTATTAAGCTACTGCTTTTCTTAATATCAGTGGAGATATTTATTGATAAACTGCTACCTACGCAGCATGTTCATGTCGTTCATAAATGAGCTTTTATCTCTCTCCCCTCACCACAAATCAGATTCTTTTGAGGAGTTCCCAGTACATTATCCTTTCCCCTGTGTAATTACCTTAACAAGCTCCAGCTGTTTTTATTTCAGAAGGTTTACTCCCTGATATACAGCTGCCTACCCCCTTCGTAAGTGCAGGTCCTAAATGAGCTTTTTTCTCTGTTCCCTCACCACAATCCAGATTCTTCTGGGGAGTTACCAGTACAGTATCCATACCAGGAAGTACTTAATTTATTACGCTACTGCTTTTCTTAATCTCAGTGGAGATATTTACTGATAAACAGCTACCTACGCAGCATATTCATGTCGTTCCTAAATGAGCTTTTATCTCTCTCCCCCTCACCACAAATCAGATTCTTCTGAGGATTTCCTAGTACATTATCCTTTCCCCTGTGTAATTACCTTAACAAGCTCCAGCTGTTTTAATCTCAGAAGGTTTACTCCCTGACATACAGCTGCCTACCCCCTTCGTAAGTGCAGGTCCTAAATGAGCTTTTTTCTCTCTTCCCTCACCACAATCCAGATTCTTTTGGGGAGTTACCAGTACAGTAACCATACCAGGAAGTACTTAATTTATTAAGCTACTGCTTTTCTTAATCTCAGTGGAGATATTTACTGATAAACAGCTACCTACGCAGCATGTTCATGTCGTTCCTAAAAGAGCTTTTATCTCTCTCCCCTCACCAAAAATCAGATTCTTCTGAGGAGTTCCCAGTACATTATACTTTCCCCTGTGTAATTACCGTAACAAGCTCCAGCTGTTTTTATTCTCAGAAGGTTTACTCCCTGATATACAGCTGCCTACCCCCTCCGTAAGTGCAGGTCCTAAATGAGCTTTTTTCTCTGTTCCCTCAACACAATCCAGATTCTTTTGGTGAGTTACCAGTACAGTAACCATACCAGGAAGTACTTAATTTATTAAGCTACTGCTTTTCATAATCTCAGTGGAGATATTTATTGATAAACTGCTACCTACGCAGCATGTTCATGTCGTTCATAAATGAGCTTTTATCTCTCTCCCCTCACCACAAATATGATTCGTCTGAGGAGTTCCCAGTACATTATCCTTTCCCCTGTGTAATTACCTTAACAAGCTCCAGCTGTTTTTATTTTCAGAAGGTTTACTCCCTGATATACAGCTGCCTACCCCCTTCGTAAGTACAGGTCCTAAATGAGCTTTATTCTCTGTTCCCTCACCACAATCCAGATTCTTTTGGGGAGTTACCAGTGCAGTATCCATACCAGGAAGTACTTAATTTATTACGCAAATGCTTTTCTTAATCTCAGTGGAGATATTTACTGATAAACAGCTATGTATGCAGCATGTTCATGTCGTTCGTAAATGAGCTTTTATCTCTCTCCCCTCACCACAAATCAGATTCTTCTGAGGAGTTCCCGGTACATTACCCTTTCCCCTGTGTAATTACCTTAACAAGCTCCAGCTGTTTTTAATTCTCAGAAGGTTTACTCCCTGATATACAGCTGCCTACCCCCTTCGTAAGTGCAGATCCTAAATGAGCTTTTCTCTCTGTTCCCTCACCACAATCCAGATTCTTTTGGGGAGTTACCAGTACAGTAACCATACCAGGAAGTACTTAATTTATTAAGCTACTGCTTTTCTTAATCTCAGTGGAGATATTTACTGATAAACAGCTACCTACGCAGCATGTTCATGTCGTTCCTAAATGAGCTTTTATCTCTCTCCCCTCACCACAAATCAGATTCTTCTGAGGAGTTCCCAGTACATTATCCTTTCCCCTGTGTAATTACCTTAACAAGCTCCAGCTGTTTTTATTCTCAGAAAGTTTACTCCCTGAAATACAGCTGCCTACCCCCTTCGTAAGTGCAGGTCCTAAATGAGCTTTTTTCTCTGTTCCCTCACCACAATCCAAATTCTTTTGGGGAGATACCAGTACAGTAACGATACCAGGAAGTACTTAATTTATTAAGCTACTGCTTTTCTTAATCTCAGCGGTGTTATTTACTGATAAACAGCTACCTACGCAGCATGTTCATGTCGTTCCTAAATGAGCTTTTATCTCTCTCCCGTCACCACAAATCAAATCAGATTCTTCTCTGGAGATCCCAGTACATTATCCTTTCCCCTGTGTAATTACCTTAACAAGATACAGCTGTTTTTATTCTCAGAAGGTTTACTCCCTGATATACAGCTGCCTACCCCCTTCGTAAGTGCAGGTCCTAAATGAGCTTTTTTCTCTGTTCCCTCACCACAATCCAGATTCTTTTGGGGAGTTACCAGTACAGTATCCAAACCAGGAAGTACTTAATTTATTAAGCTACTGCTTTTCTTAATCTCAGTGGAGATATTTACTGATAAACAGCTACGTATGCAGCATGTTCATGTCGTTCTTAAATGAGCTTATACCTCTCTCCCCTCACCACAAATCAGATTCTTCTGAGGAGATCCCAGTACATTATCCTTTCCCCTGTGTAATTACCTTAACAAGCTCCAGCTGTTTTTATTCTCAGAAGCGATACTCCCTGATATACAGCTGCCTAACCCCTTCGTAATTGCAGGTCCTAAATGAGCTTTTTTCTCTGTTCAATCACCACAATCCAGATTCTTTTGGGGAGTTACCAGTACAGTATCCATACCAGGAAGTACTTACTTTATTACGCTACTGCTTTTCTTAATCTCAGTGGAGATATTTACTGATAAACAGCTACGTATGCAGCATGTTCATGTCGTTCGTAAATGAGCTTTTATCTCTCTCCCCTCACCACAACTCAGATTCTTCCGAGGAGTTCCCAGTACATTATCCTTTCCCCTGTGTAATTACCTTAACAAGCTCCAGCTGTTTTTATTCTCAGAAGGTTTACTCCCTGATATACAGCTGCCTACCCCCTTCGTAAGTGCAGGTCATAAATGAGCTTTTTTTCTCTGTTAGCTCACCACAATCCAGATTCTTTTGGGGAGTTACTAGTACAGTAACCATACCAGGAAGTACTTAATTTATTAAGCTACTGCTTCTCTTAATCTCAGTGGAGATATTTATTGATATACAGCTAACTACCCAGCATGTTCAGGTCGTTCCTAAAAGAGCTTTTTTCTCTGTTCCCTCACCACAATCCAGATTCTTTTGGGGAGGTACCAGTACAGTATCCAAACCAGGAAGTACTTAATTTATTAAGCTACTGCTTTTCTTAATCTCAGTGGAGATATTTACTGATAAACAGCTACCTACGCAGCATGTTCATGCCGTTCCTAAATGAGCTTTTATCTCTCTCCCCCTCACCACAAATCAGATTCTTCTGAGGAGTTCCCAGTACATTATCCTTTCCCCTGTGTAATTACCTTAACAATCTCCAGTTGTTTTTATTCTCAGAAAGTTTACTCCCTGATATACAGCTGCCTACCCCCTTCGTCAGTGCAGGTCCTAAATGAGCTTTTTTCTCTGTTCCCTCACCACAATCCAGATTCTTTTGGGGAGTTACCAGTACAGTATCCATACCAGGAAGTACTTAATTTATTAAGCTACTGCTTTTCTTAATCTCAGTGGAGATATTTACTGATAAACAGTTACGTATGCAGCATGTTCATGTCGTTCCTAAATGAGCTTTTATCTCTCTCCCCTCTCCACAAATCAGATTCTTCTGAGGAGATCCCAGTACATTATCCTTTCCCCTGTGTAATTACGTTAACAAGCTCCAGCTGTTTTTATTCTCAAAAGCGATACTCCCTGATATACAGCTGCCTACCCCCTTCGTAATTGCAGGTCCTAAATGAGCTTTTTTCTCTGTTCCCTCACCACAATCCAGATTCTTTTGGGGAGTTACCAGTACAGTAACCATACCAGGAAGTACTTAATTTATTAAGCTACTGCTTTTCTTAATCTCAGTGGAGATATTTACTGATAAACAGCTACCTACGCAGCATGTTCATGTCGTTCCTAAATGAGCTTTTATCTCTCTCCCCTTATCACAAATCAGATTCTTCTGAGGAGTTCCCAGTACATTATCCTTTCCCCTGTGTAATTACCTTAACAAGCTCCAGCTGTTTTTATTCTCAGAAGGTTTACTCCCTGATATATGACTGCTTAACCCCTTCGTAAGTGCAGGTCCTAAATGAGCTTTTTTCTCTGTTCCCTCACCACAATCCAGATTCTTTTGGGGAGGTACCAGTACAGTATCCATACCAGGAGTACTTAATTTATTAAGCTACTGCTTTTCTTAATCTCAGTGGAGATATTTACTGATAAACAGCTACCTACGCAGCATGTTCATGTCGTTCCTAAATGAGATTTTATCTCTCTCCCGTCACCACAAATCAAATCAGATTCTTCTGAGGAGTTCCCAGTACATTATCCTTTCCCCTGTGTAATTACCTTAACAAGCTCCAGCTGTTTTTATTCTCAGAATCGATACTCCCTGATATACAGCTGCCTACCCCCTTCGTAACTGCAGCTCATAAATGAGCTTTTTTCTCTGTTCCCTCACCACAATCCAGATTCTTTTGGGGAGTTACCAGTACAGTAACCATACCAGGAAGTACTTAATTTATTAAGCTACTGCTTTTCTTAATCTCAGTGGAGATATTTACTGATGAACAGCTACCTACGCAGCATGTTCATGTCGTTCCTAAATGAGCTTTTATCTCTCTCCCCCTTATCACAAATCAGATTCTTCTGAGGAGTTCCCAGTACATTATCCTTTCCCCTGTGTAATTACCTTAGCAAGCTCCAGCTGTTTTTATTCTCAGAAGTTTTACTCCCTGATATACAGCTGCCTACCCCCTTCGTAAGTGCAGGTCCTAAAAGAGCTTTTTTCTCTGTTCCCTCACCACAATCCAGATTCTGTTGGGGAGTTACCAGTACAGTAACCATACCAGGAATTACTTAATTTATTAAGCCTCTGCTTTTCTTCATCTCAGTGGAGATATTTACTGATAAACAGCTACCTACGCAGCATGTTCATGTCGTTCTTAAATGAGTTTTTATCTCTATCCCCTCACCACAAATCAGATTCTTCTGAGGAGTTCCCAGTACATTATCCTTTCCCCTGTGTAATTACCTTAACAAGCTACAGCTGTTTTTATTCTCAGAAGGTTTACTCCCTGATATAGAGCTGCCTACCCCCTGCGTAAGTGCAGGTCCTAAATGAGCTTTTTTCTCTGTTCCCTCACCACAATCCAGATTCTTTTGGGGAGTTACCAGTACAGTAACCATACCAGGAAGTACTTAATTTATTAAGCTACTGCTTTTCTTAATCTCAGTGGAGATATTTACTGATAAACAGCTACCTACTCAGCATGTTCATGTCGTTCCTAAATGAGCTTCTTTTTCTCTCCCCTCACCACAAATCAGATTCTTCTGAGGATTTCCCAGTACATTATCCTTTCCCCTATGTCATTACCTTAACAAGCTCCAGCTGTTTTTATTCTCAGAAGGTTTACTCCCTGATATACTGGGGCCTACCCCCTTCGTATGTGCAGGTCTTAAATGAGCTTTTTTCTCTGTTCCCTCACCACAATCCAGATTCTTTTGGGGAGTTACCAGTACAGTAAACATACCAGGAAGTACTTAATTTATTAAGCTACTGCTTTTCTTAATCTCAGTGGAGATATTTACTGATAATCAGCTACCTACGCAGCATGTTCATGTCGTTCCCAAATGAGCTTTTATCTCTCTCCCCTCACCACAAATCAGATTCTTCTGAGGAGTGCCCAGTACATTATCCTTTCCCCTGTGTAATTACCTTAACAAGCTCCAGCTGTTTTTATTCTCAGAAGGTTTACTCCCTGATATACAGCTGCCTACCCCCCTTCGTAAGTGCAGGTCCTAAATGAGCTTTTTTCTCTGTTCCCTCACAACAATCCAGATTCTTTTGGGGAGTTACCAGTACAATATCCATACAGGGAGTACTTAATTTATTAAGCTACTGCTTTTCTTAATCTCAGTGGAGATATTGACTGATAAACAGCTACCTACGCAGCATGTCCATGTCGTTCCTTAATGAGCTTTTATCTCTCTCCCCCTCACCACAAATCAGATTCTTCTGAGGAGTTCCCAGTACATTATACTTTCCCCTGTGTAATTACCTTAACAAGCTCCACCTGTTTTTATGCTCAGAAGGTTTACTCCCTGATATACAGCTGCCAACCCCCTTCGTAAGTGCAGGTCCTAAATGAGCTTTTTTCTCTGTTCCCTCACCACAATCCAGATTCTTTTGGGGAGTTACCAGTACAGTAACCATACCAGGAAGTACTTAATTTATTAAGCTACTGCTTTTCTTAATCTCAGTGGAGATATTTACTGATAAACAGCTACCTACCCAGCATGTTCATGTCGTTCCTAAATGAGCTTTTATCTCTCTCCCCCTCACCACAAATCAGATTCTTCTGAGGAGTTCCCAGTACATTATCCTTTCCCCTGTGTAATTACCTTAACAAGCTCCAGCTGTTTTTATTCTCAGAAGTTTTACTCCCTGATATACAGCTGCCTACACCCTTCGTAAGTGCAGGTCATAAATGAGCTTTTTTCTCTGTTCCCTCACCATAATCCAGATTCTTTTGGGGAGTTACCAGTACAGTAACCATACCAGGAAGTACTTAATTTATTAATCTACTGCTGTTCTTAATCTCAGTGGAGATATTTACTGATAAACATCTACCTACGGAGCATGTTCATGTCGTTCCTAAATGAACATTTATCTCTCTCCCCTCACCACAAATCAGATTCTTCTGAGGAGTTCCCAGTACATTATCCTTTCCCCTGTGTAATTACCTTAACAAGCTCCAGCTGTTTTTACTCTCAGAAGGTTTACTCCCTGATATAGAAATGCCTACCCCCTTCGTTAGTGCAGGTCCTAAATGAGCTTTTTTCTCAGTTCCCTCACCACATTCCAGATTCTTTTGGGGAGTAACCAGTACAGTAACCATACCAGGAAGTACTTAATTTATTAAGCTACTGCTTTTCCTAATCTCAGTGGAGATATTTACTGATAAACAGCTACGTACGCAGCATGTTTATGTCGTTCCTAAATGAGCTTTTATCTCACTCCCCTCACCACAAATCAGATTCTTCTGAGGAGTTCCCAGTACATTATCCTTTAACCTATGTAATTACCTTAACAAGCTCCAGCTTTTTTTTATTCTCAGAAGGTTTACTCCCTGATATACAGCTGCCTACCCCCTTCGTAAGTGCAGGTCCTAAATGAGCTTTATTCTCTGTTCCCTCACCACAATCCAGATTCTTTTGGGGAGTTACCAGTACAGTAACCATACCAGGAAGTACTTAATTTATTAAGCTACTGCTTTTCTTAATCTCAGTGGAGATATTTACGGATAAACAGCTACCTACACAGCATGTTCATGTCGTTCCTAAATGAGCTTTTATCTCTCTCCCCTCACCACAAATCAGATTCTTCTGAGGAGTTCCCAGTACATTATCCTTTCCCCTGTGTAATTACCTTAACAACCTCCACCTGTTTTTATTCTCAGAAGGTTTACTCCCTGATATACAGCTGCCTACCCCCTTCGTAAGTGCAGGTCCTAAATGAGCTTTTTCTCTGTTCCCTCACCACAATCCAGATTCTTTTGGGGAGTTACCAGTACAGTAACCATACCAGGAAGTACTTAATTTATTAAGCTACTGCTTTTCTTAATCTCAGTGGAGATATTTACGGATAAACAGCTACCTACGCAGCATGTTCATGTCGTTCCTAAATGAGCTTTTATCTCTCTCCCCTCACCACAAATCAGATTCTTCTGAGGAGTTCCCAGTACATTATCCTTTCCCCTGTGTAATTACCTTAAGAAGCTCCAGCTGTTTTTATTCTCAGAAGATTTACTCCATGATATAGAACTGCCTACCCCTTTCGTAAGTGCAGGTCCTAAATGAGCTTTTTCTCTGTTCCCTCACCACAATCCAGATTCTTTTGGGGAGTTACCAGTACAGTAACCATACCAGGAAGTACTTATTTATTAAGCTACTGCTTTTCTTAATCGCATTGGAGATATTTGCTGATAAACAGCGACGTATGCAGCATGTTCATGCCGTTCCTAAATGAGCTTTTATCTCTCTACCCTCACTACAAATCAGATTCTTCTGAGGAGTCCCCAGTACATTATCCTTTCCCCTATGTAATTACCTTAACAAGCTCCAGCTGATTTTATTCTCAGAAGGTTTACTCCGTGATATACAACTGCCTACCCCCTTCGTAAGTGCAGGTCCTAAATGAGCTTTTTTCTCTGTTCCCTCACCACAATCCAGATACTTTTGGGGAGTTACCAGTACAATAACCATACCAGGAAGTACTTAATTTATTAAGCTACTGCTTTTCTTAATCTCAGTGGAGACATTTACTGATAAACAGCTACATAGGCAGCATGTTCATGTCGTTCCTAAATGAGCTTTTATCTCTCTCCCCTCACCACAAATCAGATTCTTCTGAGGAGTTCCCAGTACATTATCCTTTCCCCTGTGTAATTTCCTTAACAAGCTCCAGCTGTTTTTATTCTCAGAAGGTTTACTCCCTGATATACACGTGCCTACCCCCTTCGTATGTGCAGGTCCTAAATGAGCTTTTTTCTCTGTTCCCTCACCACAATCCAGATTCTTTTGGGGAGTTACCAGTACAGAAACCATACCAGGAAGTACTTAATTTATTAAGCTACCTCTTTTCTTAATCTCAGTGGAGATATTTACTGATAAACAGCTACGTACGCAGCCTGTACATGTCGTTCCTAAATGAGCTTTTATCTCTCTCCCCTCACCACAAATCAGATTCTTCTGAGGAGTTCCCAGTACATTATCCTTTCCCCTGTGTAATTACCTTAACAAGCTCCAGCTGTTTTTATTCTCAGAAGGTTTACTCCCTGATATACAGCTGCCTACCCCCTTCGTAAGTGCAGGTCCTAAATGAGCTTTTTTCTCTGTTCCCTCACCACAATCCAGATTCTTTGGGGAGTTACCAGTACAGTAACCATACCAGGAAGTACTTAATTTATTAAGCTACTGCTTTTCTTAATCTCAGTGGAGATATTTACTGATAAACAGCTACCTACGCAGCATGTTCATGTCGTTCCTAAATGAGCTTTTATTTCTCTCCCCTCACCACAAATCAGATTATTCTGAGGAGTTCCCAGTACATTATCCTTTCCCCTGTGTAATTACCTCAACAAGCTCCAGCTGTTTTTATTCTCATAAGGTTTACTCCCTGATATACAGCTGCCTACCCCCCTTCGTAAGTGCAGGTCCTAAATGAGCTTTTTTATCTTTTCCCTCACCACAATCCAGATTCTTTTGGGGAGTTACCAGTACAGTAACCATACCAAGAAGTACTTAATTTATTAAGCTACTGCTTTTCTTAATCTCAGTGGAGATATTTGGTGATAAACAGCTACCTACGCAGCATGTTCATGTCGTTCCTAAATGAGCTTTTATCTCTCTCCCCTCACCACAAATCAGATTCTTCTGAGGAGTTCCCAGTACATTATCCTTTCCCCTGTGTAATTACCTTAACAAGATCCAGCTGTTTTTAATCTCAGAAGTTTTACTCCCTGCTATACAGCTGCCTACCCCCTTCGTAAGTGCAGGTCCTAAATGAGCTTTTTTCTCTGTTCCCTCACCACAATCCAGATTCTTTTGGGGAGTTACCAGTACAGTAACAATACCAGGAAGTACTTAATTTATTAAGCTACTGGTTTTCTTAATCTCAGTGGAGATATTTACTGATAAACAGCTACCTACGCAGCATGTTCATGTCGTTCCTAAATGAGCTTTTATCTCTCTCCCCTCACCACAAATCAGATTCTTCTGAGGAGTTCCCAGTACATTATCCTTTCCCCTGTGTAATTACCTTAACAAGCTCCAGCTGTTTTTATTCTCAGAAGGTTTACTCCCTGATATACAGCTGTCTACCCCTTCGTAAGTGCAGGTCCTAAATGATCTTTTTTCTCTGTTCCCTCACCACAATCCAGATTCTTTTGGGGTGTTACCAGTACAGTAACCATACCAGGAAGTACTTAATTTATTAAGCTACTGCTTTTCTTAATGTCAGTGGAGATATTTACTGATAAACACCTACCTACGCAGCATGTTCATGTCGTTCCTAAATGAGCTTTTATCTCTCTCCTCACCACAAATCAGATTCTTCTGAGGAGTTCCAGTACATTATCCTTTCCCCTGTGTAATTACCTTAACAAGCTCCAGCTGTTTTTATTCTCTGAAGGTTTATTCCCTGATATACAGCTGCCTACCCCCTTCGTAAGTGCAGGTCCTAAATGAGCTTTATTCTCTGTTCACTCACCACAATTCAGATTCTTTTGGGGAGTTACCAGTACAGTAACCATACCAGGAAGTACTTAATTTATTAAGCTACTGCTTTTCTTAATCTCAGTGGAGATATTTACTGATAAACAGCTACCTACGAAGCATGTTCAAGTCGTTCCTAATTGAGCTTTTATCTCTCTCCCCTCACCACAAATCAGATTCTTCTGAGGAGTTCCCAGTACATTATCCTTTCCCCTGTGTAATTACCTTAACAAGCTCCAGCTGTTATTATTCTCAGAAGGTTTACTCCCTCATATACAGCTGCCTACCCCCTTCGTAAGTGCAGGTCCTAATTGAGCTTTGTTCTCTGTTCCCTCACCACAATCCAGATTCTTTTGGGGAGTTACCAGTACAGTAACCATACCAGGAAGTACTTAATTTATTAAGCTACTGCTTTTCTTAATCTCAGTGGAGATATTTACTGATAAACAGCTACCTACGCAGCATGTTCATGTCGTTCCTAAATGAGCTTTTATCTCTCTCCCCTCACCACTAATCAGATTCTTCTGAGGAGTTCCCAGTACATTATCCTTTCCCCTGTGTAATTACCTTAAGAAGCTCCAGCTGTTTTTATTCTCACAAGGTTTACACCCTGATATACAGCTGCCTACCCCCTTAGTATGTTCAGGTCCTAAATGAGCTTTTTTCTCTGTTCCCTCACCACAATCCAGATTCTTTTGGGGAGTTACCAGTACAGTAACCATACCAGGAAGTACTTCATTTATTAAGCTACTGGTTTCCTTAATCTCAGTGGATATATTTACTGATAAACAGCTACCTACGCAGCATGTTCATGTCGTTCTTAAATGAGCTTTTATCTCTCTCCCCTCACCACAAATCAGATTCTTCTGAGGAGGTCCCAGTAAATTATCCTTTCCCCTGTGTAATTACCTTAACAAGCTCCAGCTGTTTTTATTCTCAGAAGGTTTACTCCCTGATATACAGCTCCCTACAACCTTCGTAAGTGCAGGTCCTAAATGAGATTTTTTCTCTGTTCCCTCACCACAATCCAGATTCTTTTGGGGAGTTACCAGTATAGTAACCATACCAGGAAGTACTTAATTATTAAGCTACTGGTTTCCTTAATCTCAGTGGATATATTTACTGATAAACAGCTACCTACACAGCATATTCATGTCCTTCTTAAATGAGCTTTTATCTCTCTCCCCTCACCACAAACCAGATTCTTCTGAGGAGTTCCCAGTAACATTATCCTTTCCCCTGTGTAATTACCTTAACAAGCTCCAGCTGTTTTTATTCTCTGAAGTTTTACTCCCTGATATACAGCTGCCTACCCCCTTTGTAAGTGCAGGTCCTAAATGAGCTTTTTTCTCTGTTCCCTCACCACAATTCAGATTCTTTTGGGGAGTTACCAGTACAGTAACCATACCAGGAAGTACTTAATTTATTAAGCTACTGCTTTTCTTAATCTCAGTGGAGATATTTACTGATAAACAGCTACCTACGCAGCATGTTCATGTCGTTCCTTAATGAGCTTTTATCTCTCTCCCCTCACCACAAATCAGATTCTTCTGAGGAGTTCCCAGTACATTATCCTTTCCCCTGTGTAATTACCTTAACAAGCTCCAGCTGTTTTTATTCTCAGAAGGTTTACTCCCTGATATACAGCTGCCTACCCCATCGTAAGTGCAGGTTCTAAATGAGCTTTTTTCTCTGTTCCCTCACCACAATCCAGATTCTTTTGGGAGTTACCAGTACAGTAACCATACCAGGAAGTACTTAATTTATTAAGCTACTGCTTTTCTTAATCTCAGTGGAGATATTTACTGATAAACAGCTACCTACGCAGCATGTTCATGTCGTTCTTAAATGAGCTTTTATCTCTCTCCCCTCACCACAAATCAGATTCTTCTGAGGAGGTCCCAGTACATTATCCTTTCCCCTGTGTAATTACCTTAACAAGCTCCAGCTGTTTTTATTCTCAGAAGGTTTACTCCCTGATATACAGCTGCCTACCCCCTTCGTAAGTGCAGGTCCTAAATGAGATTTTTTCTCTGTTCCCTCACCACAATCCAGATTCTTTTGGGGAGTTACCAGTATAGTAACCATACCAGGAAGTACTTAATTTATTAAGCTACTGGTTTCCTTAATCTCAGTGGATATATTTACTGATAAACAGCTACCTACACAGCATATTCATGTCCTTCTTAAATGAGCTTTTATCTCTCTCCCCTCACCACAAATCAGATTCTTCTGAGGAGTTCCCAGTACATTATCCTTTCCCCTGTGTAATTCCCTTAACAAGCTCCAGCTGTTTTTATTCTCTGAAGTTTTACTCCCTGATATACAGCTGCCTACCCCCTTCGTAAGTGCAGGTCCTAAATGAGCTTTTTTCTCTGTTCCCTCACCACAATTCAGATTCTTTTGGGGAGTTACCAGTACAGTAACCATACCAGGAAGTACTTAATTTATTAAGCTACTGCTTTTCTTAATCTCAGTGGAGATATTTACTGATAAACAGCTACCTACGCAGCATGTTCATGTCGTTCCTAAATGAGCTTTTATCTCTCTCCCCTCACCACAAATCAGATTCTTCTGAGGAGTTCCCAGTACATTATCCTTTCCCCTGTGTAATTACCTTAACAAGCTCCAGCTGTTTTTATTCTCAGAAGGTTTACTCCCTGATATACAGCTGCCTACCCCTTCGTAAGTGCAGGTTCTAAATGAGCTTTTTTCTCTGTTCCCTCACCACAATCCAGATTCTTTTGGGGAGTTACCAGTACAGTAACCATACCAGGAAGTACTTAATTTATTAAGCTACTGCTTTTCTTAATCTCAGTGGAGATATTTACTGATAAACAGCTACCTACGCAGCATGTTCATGTCGTTCCTAAATGAGCTTTTATCTCTCTCCCCTCACCACAAATCAGATTCTTCTGAAGAGTTCCCAGTACATTATCCTCTCCCCTGTGTAATTACCTTAACAAGCTCCAGCTGTTTTTATTCTCAGAAGGTTTACTCCCTGATATACAGGTGCCTACCCCCTTCGTATGTGCAGGTCCTAAATGAGCTTTTTTCTCTGTTCCCTCACCACAATCCAGATTCTTTTTGGGAGTTACCAGTACAGTAACCATACCAGGAAGTACTTAATTTATTAAGCTACCTCTTTTCTTAATCTCAGTGGAGATATTTACTGATAAACAGCTACGTACGCAGGATGTACATGTCGTTCCTAAATGAGCTTTTATCTCTCTCCCCTCACCACAAATCAGATTCTTCTGAGGAGTTCCCAGTACATTATCCTTTCCCCTGTGTAATTACCTTAACAAGCTCCAGCTGTTTTTATTCTCAGAAGGTTTACTCCCTGATATACAGCTGCCTACCCCCTTCGTAAGTGCAGGTCCTAAATGAGCTTTTTTCTCTGTTCCCTCACCAAAATCCAGATTCTTTTGGGGAGTTACCAGTACAGTAACCGTACCAAGAAGTACTTACTTTATTAAGCTACTGCTTTTCTTAATCTCAGTGGAGATATTTACTGTTAAACATCTACCTACGCAGCATGTTCATGTCGTTCTTAAATGAGCTTTTATCTCTCTCCCCTCACCACAAATCAGATTCTTCTGAGGAGGTCCCAGTACATTATCCTTTCCCCTGTGTAATTACCTTAACAAGCTCCAGGTGTTTTTATTCTCAGAAGGTTTACTCCCTGATATACAGCTGCCTACCCCCTTCGTAAGTGCAGGTCCTAAATGAGATTTTTTTCTCTGTTCCCTCACCCACAATCCAGATTCTTTTGGGGAGTTACCAGTATAGTAACCATACCAGGAAGTACTTAATTTATTAAGCTACTGGTTTCCTTAATCTCAGTGGATATATTTACTGATAAACAGCTACCTACACAGCATATTCATGTCCTTCTTAAATGAGCTTTTATCTCTCTCCCCTCACCACAAATCAGATTCTTCTTAGGAGTTCCCAGTACATTATCCTTTCCCCTGTGTAATTCCCTTAACAAGCTCCAGCTGTTTTTATTCTCTGAAGTTTTACTCCCTGATATACAGCTGCCTACCCCCTTCGTAAGTGCAGGTCCTAAATGAGCTTTTTTCTCTGTTCCCTCACCACAATTCAGATTCTTTTGGGGAGTTACCAGTACAGTAACCATACCAGGAAGTACTTAATTTATTAAGCTACTGCTTTTCTTAATCTCAGTGGAGATATTTACTGATAAACAGCTACCTACGCAGCATGTTCATGTCGTTCCTTAATGAGCTTTTATCTCTCTCCCCTCACCACAAATCAGATTCTTCTGAGGAGTTCCCAGTACATTATCCTTTCCCCTGTGTAATTACCTTAACAAGCTCCAGCGGTTTTTATTCTCAGAAGGTTTACTCCCTGATATACAGCTGCCTACCCCTTCGTAAGTGCAGGTTCTAAAAGATCTTTTTTCTCTGTTCCCTCACCACAATCCAGATTCTTTTGGGGAGTTACCAGTACAGTAACCATACCAGGAAGTACTTAATTTATTAAGCTACTGCTTTTCTTAATCTCAGTGGAGATATTTACTGATAAACAGCTACCTACGCAGCATGTTCATGTCGTTCCTAAATGAGCTTTTATCTCTCTCCCCTCACCACAAATCAGATTCTTCTGAAGAGTTCCCAGTACATTATCCTCTCCCCTGTGTAATTACCTTAACAAGCTCCAGCTGTTTTTATTCTCAGAAAGTTTACTCCCTGATATACAGGTGCCTACCCCCCTTCGTATGTGCAGGTCCTAAATGAGCTTTTTTCTCTGTTCCCTCACCACAATCCAGATTCTTTTGGGGAGTTACCAGTACAGTAACCATACCAGGAAGTACTTAATTTATTAAGCTACCTCTTTTCTTAATCTCAGTGGAGATATTTGCTGATAAACAGCTACGTACGCAGGATGTACATGTCGTTCCTAAATGAGCTTTTATCTCTCTCCCCTCAGCACAAATCAGATTCTTCTGAGGAGTTCCCAGTACATTATCCTTTCCCCTGTGTAATTACCTTAACAAGCTCCAGCTGTTTTTATTCTCAGAAGGTTTACTCCCTGATATACAGCTGCCTACCCCCTTCGTAAGTGCAGGTCCTAAATGAGCTTTTTTTCTCTGTTCCCTCACCACAATCCAGATTCTTTTGGGGAGTTACCAGTACAGTAACCGTACCAAGAAGTACTTACTTTATTAAGCTACTGCTTTTCTTAATCTCAGTGGAGATATTTACTGTTAAACAGCTACC
Source organism: Perognathus longimembris pacificus (assembly GCF_023159225.1). Lineage (NCBI taxonomy): Eukaryota > Metazoa > Chordata > Mammalia > Rodentia > Heteromyidae > Perognathus > Perognathus longimembris. Next base: position 21,356 of record NW_025956591.1, read on the forward strand.
TACGCAGCATGTTCATGTCGTTCATAAATGAGCTTTTATCTCTCTCCCCTCACCACAAATCAGATTCTTCTGAGGAGTTCCCAGTACATTATCCTTTCCCCTGTGTAATTACCTTAACAAGCTCCAGCTGTTTTTATTCTCAGAAGGTTTACTCCTGATATATAGCTGCCTACCCCCCTTCGTAAGTGCAGGTCCTAAATGAGCTTTTTTCTCTGTTCTCTCACCACAATCCAGATTCTTTGGGGAGTTACCAGTACAGTAACCATACCAGGAAGTACTTAATTTATTAAGCCTACTGCTTTTCTTAATCTCAGTGGAGATATTTACTGATAAACAGCTACCTACGCAGCATGTTCATGTCGTTCCTAAATGAGCTTTTATTTCTCTCCCCTCACCACAAATCAGATTCTTCTGAGGAGTTCCCAGTACATTATCCTTTCCCCTGTGTAATTACCTCAACAAGCTCCAGCTGTTTTTATTCTCATAAGGTTTACTCCCTGATATACAGCTGCCTACCCCCTTCGTAAGTGCAGGTCCTAAATGAGCTTTTTTCCCTTTTCCCTCACCACAATCCAGATTCTTTAGGGGAGTTACCAGTACAGTAACCATACCAAGAAGTACTTAATTTATTAAGCTACTGCTTTTCTTAATCTCAGTGGAGATATTAAGTGATAAACAGCTACCTACGCAGCATGTTCATGTCGTTTCTAAATGAGCTTACATCTCTCTCCCCTCACCACAAATCAGATTCTTCTGAGGAGTTCCCAGTACATTATCCTTTCCCCTGTGTAATTACCTTAACAAGCTCCAGCTGTTTTTATTCTCTGAAGGTTTACTCCCTGATATACAGCTGCCTACCCCCTTCGTAAGTGCAGGTCCTAAATGAGCTTTTTTCTCTGTTCCCTCACCACAATTCAGATTCTTTTGGGGAGTTACCAGTACAGTAACCATACCAGGAAGTACTTAATTTATTAAGCTACTGCTTTTCTTAATCTCAGTGGAGATATTTACTGATAAACAGCTACCTACGCAGCATGTTCATGTCGTTCTTAAATGAGCTTTTATCTCTCTCCCCTCACCACAAATCAGATTCTTCTGAGGAGTTCCCAGTACATTATCCTTTCCCCTGTGTAATTACCTTAACAAGCTCCAGCTGTTTTTATTCTCAGAAGGTTTACTCCCTGATATACAGCTGCCTACCCCTTCGTAAGTGCAGGTTCTAAATGAGCTTTTTTCTCTGTTCCCTCACCACAATCCAGATTCTTTTGGGGAGTTACCAGTACAGTAACCATACCAGGAAGTACTTAATTTATTAAGCTACTGCTTTTCTTAATCTCAGTGGAGATATTTACTGATAAACACCTACCTACGCAGCATGATCATGTCGTTCCTAAATGAGCTTTTATCTCTCTCCCCTCACCACAAATCAGATTCTTCTGAGGAGTTCCCAGTACATTATCCTTTCCCCTGTGTTATTACCTTAACAAGCTCCAGCTGTTTTTATTCTCAGAAGGTTTACTCCCTGATATACAGCTGCCTACCCCCTTAGTATGTTCAGGTCCTAAATGAGCTTTTTTCTCTGTTCCCTCACCACAATCCAGATTCTTTTGGGGAGTTACCAGTACAGTAACCATACCAGGAAGTACTTAATTTATTAAGCTACTGGTTTCCTTAATCTCAGTGGATATATTTACTGATAAACAGCTACCTACGCAGCATGTTCATGTCGTTCTTAAATGAGCTTTTATCTCTCTCCCCTCACCACAAATCAGATTCTTCTGAGGAGGTCCCAGTACATTATCCTTTCCCCTGTGTAATTACCTTAACAAGCTCCAGCTGTTTTTATTCTCAGAAGGTTTACTCCCTGATATACAGCTGCCTACCCCCTTCGTAAGTGCAGGTCTAAATGAGATTTTTTCTCTGTTCCCTCACCACAATCCAGATTCTTTTGGGGAGTTACCAGTACAGTAACCATACCAGGAAGTACTTAATTTATTAAGCTACTGGTTTCCTTAATCTCAGTGTATATATTTACTGATAAACAGCTACCTACGCAGCATGTTCATGTCGTTCTTAAATGAGCTTTTATCTCTCTCCCCTCACCACAAATCAGATTCTTCTGAGGAGTTCCCAGTACATTATCCTTTCCCCTGTGTAATTACCTTAACAAGCTCCAGCTGTTTTTATTCTCTGAAGTTTTACTCCCTGATATACAGCTGCCTACCCCCTTCGTAAGTGCAGGTCCTAAATGAGCTTTTTTCTCTGTTCCCTCACCACAATTCAGATTCTTTTGGGGAGTAACCAGTACAGTAACCATACCAGGAAGTACTTAATTTATTAAGCTACTGCTTTTCTTAGTCTCAGTGGAGATATCTACTGATAAACAGCTACCTACGCAGCATGTTCATGTCGTTCCTTAATGAGCTTTTATCTCTCTCCCCTCACCACAAATCAGATTCTTCTGAGGAGTTCCCAGTACATTATCCTTTCCCCTGTGTAATTACCTTAACAAGCTCCAGCTGTTTTTATTCTCAGAAGGTTTACCTCCCAGATATACAGCTGCCTACCCCCTTCGTAAGTGCAGGTCCTAAATGAGCTTTTTTCTCTGTTCCCTCACCACAATCCAGATTCTTTTGGGGAGTTACCAGTACAGTAACCATACCAGGAAGTACTTAATTTATTAAGCTACTGATTTTCTTAATCTCAATGGATTTATTTACTGATAAACAGCTACCTACGCAGCATGTTCATGTCGTTCATAAATGAGCATTTATCTCTCTCCCCTCACCACAAATCAGATTCTTCTGAAGAGTTCCCAGTACATTATCCTTTCCCCTGTGTAATTACCTTAACAAGCTCCAGCTGTTTTTATTCCCAGAAGGTATACTCCCTGATAAACAGCTGCCTACCCCCTTCGTAAGTGCAGGTACTAAAGGAGCTTTTTTCTCTGTTCCCTCACCACAATCCAGATTCTTTTCGGGAGTTACCAGTACAGTAACCATACCAGGAAGTACTTAATTTATTAAGCTACTGCTATTTTAATCTCAGTGGAGATATTTACTGATGAACAGCTACCTACGAAGCATGTTCATGTCGTTCCTAAATGAGCTTTTATCTCTCTCCCCTCACCACAAATCAGATTCTTCTGAGGAGTTCCCAGTACATTATCCTTTCCCCTGTGTAATTACCTTAACAAGCTCCTGCTGTTTTTATTCCCAGAAGGGATACTCCCTGATATACAGCTGCCTACCACCTTCGTAAGTGCAGGTACTAAAGGAGCTTTTTTCTCTGTTCCCTCACCACAATCCAGATTCTTTTGGGGAGTTACCAGTACAGTAACCATACCAGGAAGTACTTAATTTATTAAGCTACTTCTTATCTTAATCTCAGTGGAGATATTTACTGATAAACAGCTACGTACGCAGCATGTTCATGTCGTTCCTAAATGAGCTTTTATCTCTCTCCCCTCACCACAAATCAGATTCTTCTGAGGAGTTCCCAGTACATTATCCTTTCCCCTGTGTAATTACCTTAACAAGCTCCAGCTCTTTTTATTCACCGAAGGTTTACTCACCACAATCCAGATTCTTTTGGGGAGTTACCAGTACAGTAACCATACCAGGAAGTACATAATTTATTAAGGTACTGCTTTTCTTAATCTCATTGGAGATATTTACTGATAAACAGCTACCTACGCAGCACGTTCATGTCGTTCCTAAATGAGCTTTTATCTCTCTCCCCTCACCACAAATCAGATTCTTCTGAGGAGTTCCCAGTACATTATCCTTTCCCCTGTGTAATTACCTTAACAAGCTCCAGCTGTTTTTATTCTCAGAAGGTTTACTCCCTGATATACAGCTGCCTACCCCCATCGTAAGTGCAGGTCATAAATGAGCTTTTTTCTCTGTTCCCTCACCACAATCCAGATTCTTTTGCGGAGTGAGCAGTACAGTAACCATGCCAGGAAGTACTTAATTTATTAAGCTACTGATTTTCTTAATCTCAGTGGAGATATTTACTGATAAACAGCTACCTACGCAGCATGTTCATGTCATTCCTAAATGAGCTTTTATCTCTCTCCCCTCACCACAAATCAGATTCTTCTGAGGAGTTCCCAGTACATTATCCTTTCCCCTGTGTAATTACCTTAACAAGCTGCAGCTGTTTTTATTCTCAGAAGGTTTACTCCCTGACATACAGCTGCCTACCCCCCTTCGTAAGTGCAGGTCCTAAATGAGCTTTTTTCTCTGTTCCCTCACCACAATCCAGATTCTTTGGGGAGTTACCAGTACAGTAACAATACCAGGAAGTACTTAATTTATTAAGCTACTGCTTTTCTTAATCTCAGTGGAGATATTTACTGATAAACAGCTACCTAGGCAGCATGTTCATGTCGTTCCTAAATGAGCTTTTATCTCTCTCCCCTCACCACAAATGAGATTCTTCTGAGGAGTTCCCAGTACATTATCCTTTCCCCTGTGTAATTACCTTAACAAGCTCCAGCTGCTTTTATTCTCCGAAGGTTTACTCACCACATTCCAGATTCTTTTGGGGAGTTACCAGTACAGTAACCATACCAGGAAGTACTTAATTTATTAAGCTACTGCGTTTTTTTTTTTTTTTTTTTTTTTTGGCCAGTCCTGGGCCTTGGACTCAGGGCCTGAGCACTGTCCCTGGCTTCTTCCCGCTCAAGGCTAGCACTCTGCCACTTGAGCCACAGCGCCGCTTCTGGCCGTTTTCTGTATATGTGGTGCTGGGGAATCGAACCTAGGGCCTCGTGTATCCGAGGCAGGCACTCTTGCCACTAGGCTATATCCCCAGCCCCTCTACTGCGTTTTTTAATCTCAGTGTAGATATTTACTGATAAACAGCTACCTACGCAGCATGTTCATGTCGTTCCTAAATGAGCTTTTATCTCTCTCCCCTCACCACGAATCAGATTCTTCTGAGGAGTTCCCAGTACATTATCCTTTCCCCTGTGTAATTACCTTAACAAGCTCCTGCTGTTTTTATTCCCAGAAGGGATACTCCCTGATATACAGCTGCCTACCCCCTTCGTAAGTGCAGGTACTAAAGGAGCTATTTTCTCTGTTCCCTCACCACAATCCAGATTCTTTTGGGGAGTTACCAGTACAGTAACCATACCAGGAAGTACTTAATTTATTAAGCTACTTCTTATCTTAATCTCAGTGGAGATATTTACTGATAAACAGCTACGTACGCAGCATGTTCATGTCGTTCCTAAATGAGCTTTTATCTCTCTCCCCTCACCACAAATCAGATTCTTCTGAGGAGTTCCAGTACATTATCCTTTCCCCTGTGTAATTACCTTAGCAAGCTCCAGCTGTTTTTATTCACCGAAGGTTTACTCACCACAATCCAGATTCTTTTGGGGAGTTACCAATACAGTAACCATACCAGGAAGTACATAATTTATTAAGGTACTGCTTTTCTTAATCTCAGTGGAGATATTTACTGATAAACAGCTACCTACGCAGCATGTTCATGTCGTTCCTAAATGAGCTTTTTTCTCTGTTCCCTCACCACAATCCAGATTCTTTTGGGGAGTTACCAGTACAGTAACCATACCAGGAAGTACTTAATTTATTAAGCTACTGCTTTTCCTAATCTCAGTGGAGATATTTACTGATAAACAGCTACCTACGCAGTATGTTCATGTCGTTCCTAAATGAGCTTTTATCTCTCTCCCCGTCACCACAAATCAGATTCTTCTGAGGAGTTCCCAGTACATTATCCTTTCCCCTGTGTAATTACCTTAACAAGCTCCAGCTGTTTTTATTCTCAGAATGATTACTCCCTGATATACGGCTGCCTATCCCCTTCGTAAGTGCAGGTCCTAAATGAGCTTTTTTCTCTGTTCCCTCACCACAATCCAGATTCTTTTGGGGAGTTACCAGTACAGTAACCATACCAGGAAGTACTTAATTTATTAAGCCTTGATTTTCTCAATCTCAGTGGATTTATTTACTGATGAACAGCTACCTACGCAGCATGTTCATATCGTTCCTAAATGAACTTTTATCTCTCTCCCCTCACCACAAATAAGATTCTTCTGAGGAGTTCCCAGTACATTATCCTTTCCCCTGTGTAATTACCTTAACAAGCTCCAGCTGTTTTTATTCTCAGAAGGTTTACTCCCTGATATACAGCTGCCTACCCCCTTTGTAAGTGCAGGTCCTAAATGAGCTTTTTTCTCTGTTCCCTCACCACAATCCAGATTCTTTTGTGGAGTTACCAGTACAGTAACCATACCAGGAAGTACTTAATTTATTAAGCTACTGCTTTTCCTAATCTCAGTGGAGATATTTACTGATAAACAGCTACCTACGCAGCATGTTCATGTCGTTCCTAAATGAGCTTTATCTCTCTCCCCTCACCACAAATCAGATTCTTCTGAGGAGTTCCCAGTACATTATCCGTTCCCCTGTGTAATTACCTTAACAAGCTCCAGCTGTTTTTATTCTCAGAAGGTTTACTCCCTGACATACAGCTGCCTACCCCCTTCGTAAGTGCAGGTCCTAAATGAGCTTTTTTCTCTGTTCCCTCACCACAATCCAGATTCTTTTGGGGAGTTACCAGTACAGTAACCATACCAGGAAGTACTTAATTTATTAAGCTACTGATTTTCTTAAACTCAGTGGAGATATTTACTGATAAACAGCTACCTACGCAGATGTTCATGTCGTTCCTAAATGAGCTTTTATCTCTCTCCCCTCACCACAAATCAGATTCTTCTGAGGAGTTCCCAGGACATTATCCTTTCCCCTGTGTAATTACCTTAACAAGCTCCAGCTGTTTTTATTCTGAGAAGGTTTACTCCCTGATATACAGCTGCCTACCCCTTTCGTAAGTGCAGGTCCTAAATGAGCTTTTCTCTCTGTTCCTCACCACAATCCAGATTCTTTTGGGGAGTTACCAGTACAGTAACCATACCAGGAAGTACTTAATTTATTAAGCTACTGGTTTTGTTTTTTTTTTTTTGTTTGTTTGTTTTTTGGCCAGTCCTCGGCCTTGGGCTCAGGGCCTGAGCACTGTCCCTCGCTTCTTCCCGCTCAAGGCTAGCATTCTGCCACTTGAGCCACAGCGCCGCTTCTGGCCGTTTTCTGTATATGTGGTGCTGGGGAATCGAACCTAGGGCCTCGTGTATCCGAGGCAGGCACTCTTGCCACTAGGCTATATCCCCAGTCCCAAGCTACTGCTTTTCTTAATCTCAGTGGAGATATTTACTGATAAACAGCTACCTACACAGCATGTTCATGTCGTTCCTAAATGAGCTTTTATCTCTCTCCCCTCACCACAAATCAGATTCTTCTGAGGAGTTCCCAGTACATTATCCTTTCCCCTGTGTAATTACCTTAACAACCTCCAGCTGTTTTTATTCTCGGAAGGTTTACTCCCTGATATACAGCTGCCTACCCCCTTCGTAAGTGCAGGTCTTAAATGAGCTTTTTTCTCTGTTCCCTCACCACAATCCAGATTCTTTTGGGGAGTTACCAGTACAGTAACCATACCAGGAAATACTTAATTTATTAAGCTACTGCTTTTCTTTTTTTTTTCTGTTTGTTTGTTTTTTGGCCAGTCCTGGGCCTTGGACCCAGGGCCTGAGCACTGTCCCTGGCTTCTTCCCGCTCAAGGCTAGCACTCTGCCACTTGAGCCACAGCTCCGCTTCTGGCCGTTTTCTGTATATGTGGTGCTGGGAATCGAACCTAGGGCCTCGTGTATCCGAGGTAGGCACTCTTGACACTAGGCTATATCCCCAGTCCCAAGCTACTGCTTTTCTTAATCTCAGTGGAGATATTTACTGATAAACAGATACCTACGCAGCATGTTCATGTCGTTCCTAAATGAGCTTTTATCTCTCTCCCCTCACCACAAATCAGATTCTTCTGAGGAGTTCCCAGTACATTATCCTTTCCCCTGTTTAATTACCTTAACAAGCTCCAGCTGTTTTTATTCTCAGAAGGTTTACTCCCTGATAAACAGCTGCCTACGCCCTTCGTAAGTGCAGGTCCTAACTGAGCTTTTTTCTCTGTTCCTCACCACAATCCAGATTCTTTTGGGGAGTTACCAGTACAGTAACCATACCAGGAAGTACTTAATTTATTAAGCTACTGCTTTTCTTAATCTCAGTGGTGATATTTACTGATAAACAGCTACCTACGCAGCATGTTCATGTCGTTCCTAAATGAGCTTTTTTCTCTGTTCCCTCACCACAATCCAGATTCTTTTGGGGAGTTACCAGTACAGTATCCATACCTGGAAGTACTTAATTTATTAAGCTACTGCTTTTGTTAATCTCAGTGAAGATATTTACTGATAAACAGCTACCTACGCAGTATGTTCATGTCGTTCCTAAATGAGCTTTTATCTCTCTCCCGTCACCACAAATCAGATTCTTCTGAGGAGTTCCCAGTACATTATCCTTTCCCCTGTGTAATTACCTTAACAAGCTCCAGCTGTTTTTATTCTCAGAATGATTACTCCCTGATATACAGCTGCCTACCCCCTTCGTAAGTGCAGGTCCTAAATGAGCTTTTTTCTCTGTTCCCTCACCACAATCCAGATTCTTTTGGGGAGTTACCAGTACAGTAACCATACCAGGAAGTACTTAATTTATTAAGCTACTGCTTTTCTTAATCTCGGTGGAGATATTTACTGATAAACAGCTACCTACGCAGCATGTTCATGTCGTTCTTAAATGAGCATTTATCTCTCTCCCCTCACCACAAATCAGATTCTTCTGAGGAGTTCGCAGTACATTATCCTTTCCCCTGTGTAATTACCTTAACAAGCTCCAGCTGTTTTTATTCTCAGAAGGTTTACTCCCTGATATACAGCTGCCTACCCCCTTCCTAAGTGCAGGTCCTAAATGAGCTTTTTTCTCTGTTCCCTCACCACAATCCAGATTCTTTTGGGGAGTTAACAGTACAGTAACCATACCAGGAAGTACTTAATTTATTAAGCTACTGCTTTTCTTAATCTCAGTGGAGATATTTACTGATAAACAGCTACGTACGCAGCATGTTCATGTCGTTCCTAAATGAGCTGTTATCTCTCTCCCCTCACCACAAATCAGATTCTTCTGAGGAGTTCCCGGTACATTATCCTTTCTCCTGTGTAATTACCTTAACAAGCTCCAGCTGTTTTTATTCTCAGAAGGTTTACTCCCTGATATACAGCTCCCTACCCACTTCGTAAGTGCAGGTCCTAAATGAGCTTTTTTCTCTGTTCCCTCACCACAATCCAGATTCTTTTGGGGAGTTACCAGTACAGTAACCATACCAGGAAGTACTTAATTTTTTAAGCTACTGCTTTTCTTAATCTCAGTGGAGATATTTACTGATAAACAGCTACCTACGCAGCATGTTCATGTCGTTCCTAAATGAGCTTTTATCTCTCTCCCCTCACTACAAATCAGATTCTTCTGAGGAGTTCCCAGTACATTATCCTTTCCCCTGTGTAATTACCTTAACAAGCTCCAGCTGTTTTTATTCTCAGAAGGTTTACTCCCTGATATACTGCTGCCTACCCCCTTCGTAAGTGCAGGTCCTAAATGAGCTTTTTTCTCTGTTCCCTCACCACAATCCAGATTCTTTTGGGGATTTACCAGTACAGTAACCATACCAGGAAGTACTTAATTTATTAAGCTACTGCTTTTCTTAATCTCAGTGGAGATATTTACTGATAAACAGCTACATACGCGCCATGTTCATGTCGTTCCTAAATGAGCTTTTATCTCTCTCTCCTCACCACAAATCAGATTCTTCTGAGGAGTTCCAAGTTCATTATCCTTTCCCCTGTGTAATTACCTTAACAAGCGCCAGCTGTTTTTATTCTTAGAAGTTTTACTCCCTGATATACAGCTGCCTACCC
>NW_025956592.1:0-33363 GCF_023159225.1 Perognathus longimembris pacificus
GCTTTTATCTCTCTCCCCTCACCACAAATCAGATTCTTCTGAGGAGTTCCCAGTACATTATCCTTTCCCCTGTGTAATTACCTTAACAAGCTCCAGCTGTTTTTGTTCTGAGAAGGTTTACTCCCTGATATACAGCTGCCTACCCCCTTCGTGAGTGCAGGTCCTAAATGAGCTTTTTTCTCTGTTCCCTCACCACAATCCAGATTCTTTTGGGGAGTTACCAGTACAGTAACCATACCAGGAAGTACTTAAATTATTTTTTTTTATTTTTTATTTTTGCCAGTCCTGGGCCTTGGAGTCAGGGCCTGAGCACTGTCCCTGGCTTCTTCCCGCTCAAGGCTAGCACTCTGCCGCTTGAGCCACAGCACCGCTTCTGGCGGTTTTCTGTATATGTGGTGCTGGGGAATCGAACCTAGGGCCTCGTGTATCCGAGGCAGGCACTCTTGCCACTAGGCCATATCCCCAGCCAAGGAAATACTTAATTTATTAAGCTACTGCTTTTCTTAATCTCAGTGGAGATATTTCCTGATAAACAGCTACCTACGCAGCATGTTCATGTCGTTCCTAAATGAGCTTTTATCTCTCTCCCCTCACCAAAAATCAGATTCTTCTGAGGAGTTCCCAGTACATTAAGGTTTCCCCTCTGTAATTACCTTAACAAGCTCGAGCTGTTTTTATTCTCAGAAGGTTTACTCCCTGATATACAGCTGCCTACCCCCTTCGTAAGTGCAGGTCCTAAATGAGCTTTTTTCTCTGTTCCCTCACCAAAATCCAGATTCTTTTGGGGAGGTACCAGTACAGTAACCATACCAGGAAGTACTTAATTTATTAAGCTACTGCTTTTCTTAATCTCAGTGGTGATATTCACTGATAAACAGCTACGTACGCAGCATGTTCATGTCGTTCCTAAATGAACTTTTATCTCTATCCCGTCACAAAAAATCAGATTCTTTTGAGGAGTTCCCAGCACATTATCCTTTCCCCTGTGTAATTACCTTAACAAGTTCCAGCTGTTTTTATTCTCAGAAGGTTTACTCCCTGATATACAGCTGACTACCCCCTTCGTAAGTGTAGGTCCTAAATGAGTTTTTTCTCTGTTCCCTCACCACAATCCAGATTCTTTTGTGGAGTCACCAGTACAGTAACCATACCAGGAAGTACTTAATTTATTAAGAAACTGCTTTTCTTAATCTCAGTGGAGATATTTACTGATGAACAGCTACCTTCGCAGCATGTTCATGTCGTGCCTAAATGAGCTTTTATCTCTCTCCCCTCACCACAAATCAGATTCTTCTGAGGAGATCCCAGTACATTATCCTTGCCCCTGTGTAATTACCTTAACAAGCTCCAGCTGTTTTTATTCTCAGAAGGTTTATTCCCTGATATACATACAGCTGCCTACCCCCTTCGTAAGTGGAGGGCCTAAATGAGCTTTTTTCTCTGTTCCCTCACCACAATCCAGATCCTTTTGGGGAGTTACCAGTACAGTAACCATACCAGGAAGTACTTAATTTATGAAGCTACTGCTTTTCTTAATCTCAGTGGATATATTTACTGATAAACGGCTACCTACGCAGCATGTTCATGTCGTTCCTAAATGAGCTTTTATCTCTCTCCCCTCACCACAAATCAGATTCTTCTGAATTGTTCCCAGTACATTATCCTTTCCCCTGTGTAATTACCTTAACAAGCTCCAGCTGTTTTTATTCTCAGAAGGGTTACTCCCTGATATACAGCCCCCTACCCCCTTCGTAAGTGCATATCCTAAATGAGCTTTTTTCTCTGTTCCCTCACCACAATCCCGATTCTTTTGGGGAGTTACCAGTACAGTAACCATTCCAGGAAGTACTTATTTTATTAAGCTACTGCTTTTCTTAATCTCAGTGGAGATATTTACTGATAAACAGCTACCTACGCAGCATGTTCATGTCGTTCCTAAATGAGCTTTTATCTCTCTCCCCTCACCACAAATCAGATTCTTCTGAATTGTTCCCAGTACATTATCCTTTCCCCTGTGTAATTACCGTCACAAGCTCCAGCTGTTTTTATTCTCAGAAGGTTTACTCCCTGATATACAGCTGACTACCCCCTTCGTAAGTGCAGGTCCTAAATGAGCTTTTTTCTCTGTTCCCTCACCACAATCCCGATTCTTTTGGGGAGTTACCAGTACAGTAACCATACCAGGAAGTACTTAATTGATTAAGCTACTGCTTTTCTTAATCTCAGTGGAGATATTTACTGATAAACAGCTACCTACGCAGCATGTTCATGTATTTCCTAAATGAGCTTTTATCTCTCTCCCCTCACAACAAATCAGATTCTTCTGAGGAGTTCCCAGTACATTATCCTTTCCCCTGTGTAATTACCTTAACAAGCTCCAGCTGTTTTTATTCTCAGAAGGTTTACTCCCTGATATACAGCTGCCTACCCCCTTCGTAAGTGCAGGTCCGAAATGAGCTTTTTTCTCTGTTCCCTCACCACAATCCAGATTCTTTTGGGGAGTTACCAGTACAGTAACCATACCAGGAATTACTTAATTTATTAAGCTACTGCTTTTCTTAATCTCAGTGGAGATATTTACTGATAAACAGCTATCTACGCAGCATGTTCATGTTGTTCCTAAATGAGCTTTTATCTCTCTCCCCTCACCACAAATCAAATTCTTCTGAGGAGTTCCCAGTACATTATCCTTTCCCCTGTGTAATTACCTTAACAAGCTCCAGCTGTTTTTATTCTCAGAGGGTTTACTCCCTGATATACAGCTGCCTACCCCCTTCGAAAGTGCAGGTCCTAAATGAGATTTTTTCTCTGTTCCCTCACCACAATCCAGATTCTTTTGGGGAGTTACCAATACAGTAACCATTCCAGGGGAGTACTTAATTTATTAAGCTACTCGTTTTCTTAATCTCAGTGGAGATATTTACTGTTAAACAGCTACCTACGCAGCATGATCATGTCGTTCCTAAATGAGCTTTTATCTCTCTCCCCTCACCACAAATCAGGTTCTTCTGAATTGTTACCAGTACATTCTCATTTCCCCTGTGTATTTACCTTAACAAGCTCCAGCTGTTTTTATTCTCAGAAGGTTTACTCCCTGATATACAGCTGCCTACCCCCTTCGAAAGTCCAGGTCCTAAATGAGCTTTTTTCTCTGTTCCCTCACCACAATCCAGATTCTTTTGGGGAGTTACCAGTACAGTAACCATACCAGGAAGTACTTAATTTATTAAGCTACTGCTTTTCTTAATCTCAGTGGAGATATTTACTGATAAACAGCTACGTACGCAGCATATTCATGTCGTTCATAAATGAGCTGTTATCTCTCTCCCCGCACCACAAATCAGATTCTTCTGAGGAGTTCACAGTACTTTATAATTTCCCCTGTGTAATTACCTTAACAAGCTCCAGCTGTTTTTACTCTCAGAAGCTTTACTCCCTGATATACAGCTGCCTATCCCCTTCGTCAGTGCAGGTCCTAAATGAGCTTTTTTCTCTGTTCCCTCACCACAATCCAGATTCTTTTGGGGAGTTACCAGTACAGTAACCATACCAGGAAGTACTTAATTTATTAAGCTACTGCTTTTCTTAATCTCAGTGGAGATATTTACTGATAAACAGCTACTTACGCAGCATGTTCATGTCGTTCCTAAATGAGCTTTTATCTCTCTCCCCTCACCACAAATCAGATTCTTCTGAGGAGTTCCCAGTACATTATCCTTTCCCCTGTGTAATTACCTTAAACAAGCTCCAGCTGTTTTTATTCTCAGAAGGTTTACTCCCTGATATACAGCTGCCTACCCCCTTCGTCAGTGCAGGTTCTAAATGAGCTTTTTTCTCTGTTCCCTCACCACAATCCAGATTCTTTTGGGGAGTTACCAGTACAGTAACCATACCAGGAAGTACTTAATTTATTAAGCTACTGCTTTTCTTAATCTCAGTGGAGATATTTACTGATAAACAGCTACCCTACGCCAGCATGTTCATGTCGTTCCTAAATGAGCTTTTATCTCTATCCCCTCACCACAAATCAGATTCTTCTGAGGAGTTCCCAGTACTTTATAATTTCCCCTGTGTAATTACCTTAACAAGCTCCAGCTGTTTTTATTCTCAGAAGGTTTACTCCCCTGATATACAGCTGCCTACCCCCTTCGTAAGTGCAGGCCCTAAATGAGCTTTTTTCTCTTTTCCCTCACCACAATCCAGATTCTTTTGGGGAATTACCAGTACAGTAACCATACCAGGAAGTACTTAATTTCTTAAGCTACTGCTTTTCTTAATCTCAGTGGAGATATTTACTGATAAACAGCTACCTAGGCAGCATGTTCATGTCGTTCCTAAATGAGCTTTTATCTCTCTCCCCTCACCAAAAATCAGATTCTTCTGAGGAGTTCCCAGTACATTATCCTTTCCCTTGTGTAATTACCTTAACAAGCTCCAGCTGTTTTTATTCTCAGAAGGTTTACTCCCTGATATACAGCTGCCTACCCCCTTCGTAAGTGCAGGTCCTAAATGAGCTTTTTTCTCTGTTCCCTCAACCACAATCCAGATTCTTTTGGGGAGTTACCAGTACAGTAACCATACCAGGAAGTACTTAATTTATTAAGGAACTGTTTTTCTTAATCTCAGTGGAGATATTTACTGATAAACAGCTACCTACGCAGCATGTTCATGTCGTTCCTAAATGAGCTTTTACCTCTCTCCCCTCACCAAAAATCAGATTCTTCTGAGGAGTTCCCAGTACATTAAGGTTTCCCCTCTGTAATTACCTTAACAAGCTCGAGCTGTTTTTATTCTCAGAAGGTTTACTCCCTGATATACAGCTGCCTACCCCCTTCGTAAGTGCAGGTCCTAAATGAGCTTTTTTCTCTGTTCCCTCACCAAAATCCAGATTCTTTTGGGGAGTTACCAGTACAGTAACCATACCAGGAAGTACTTAATTTATTAAGCTACTGCTTTTCTTAATCACAGTGGAGATATTTACTGATAAACAGCTACCTACGCAGCATGTTCATGTCGTTCCTAAATGAGCTTTTATCTCTCTCCCCTCACCACAAATCAAATTCTTCTGAGGAGTTCCCATTACATTATCCTTTCCCCTGTGTAATTACCTTAACATGCTCCAGGTGTTTTTATTCTCAGAAGCTTTACTCCCTGATATACAGCTGCCTATCCCCTTTGTAAGTACAGGTCTTAAATGAGCTTTTTTCTCTGTTCCCTCACCACAATCCAGATTCTTTTGGGGAGTTACCAGTACAGTAACCATACCAGGAAGTACTTAATTTATTAAGCTACTGCTTTTCTTAATCTCAGTGGAGATATTTACTGATAAACAACTACCTACGCAGCATGTTCATGTCGTTCCTAAATGAGCTTTTATCTCTCTCCCCTCACCACAAATCAGATTCTTCTGAGGAGTTCCCAGTACATTATCCTTTCCCCTGTGTAATTACCTTAACAAGCTCCAGCTGTTTTTATTCTCAGAAGGTTTACTCCCTGATATACAGCTGACTACCCCCTTCGTAAGTGTAGGTCCTAAATGAGTTTTTTCTCTGTTCCCTCACCACAATCCAGATTCTTTTGTGGAGTCACCAGTACAGTAACCATACCAGGAAGTACTTAATTTATTAAGAAACTGCTTTTCTTAATCTCAGTGGAGATATTTACTGATGAACAGCTATCTTCGCAGCATGTTCATGTCGTTCCTAAATGAGTTTTTATCTCTCTCCCCTCACCACAAATCAGATTCTTCTGAGGAGTTCCCAGTACATTATCCTTTCCCCTGTGTAATAACCTTAACAAGCTCCAGCTGTTTTTATTCTCAGAAGGTTTACTCCCTGATATACAGCTGCCTACCCCCTTCGTAAGTGCAGGTCCTAAATGAGCTTTTTGCTCTGTTCCCTCACCACAATCCAGATTCTTTTGGGGAGTTACCAGTACAGTAACCATACCAGGAAGTACTTAATTTATTAAGGTACTGCTTTTCTTAATCTCAGTGGAGATATTTACTGATAAACTGCTACGTACGCAGCATGTTCATGTCGTTCCTAAATGAGCTTTTATCTCTCTCCCCTCACCATAAATCAGATTCTTCTGAGGAGTTCCCAGTACATTATCCTTTCCCCTGTGTAATTACCTTAACAAGCTCCAGCTGTTTTTATTCTCAGAAGGTTTACTCCCTGATATACTGCTGCCTACCCCCTTCGTAAGTGCAGGTCCTAAATGAGCTTTTTTCTCTGTTCCCTCACCACAATCCAGATTCTTTTGGGGTGTTACCAGTACAGTAACCATACCAGGAGGTACTTAATTTATTAAGGTACTGCTTTTCTTAATCTCAGTGGAGATATTTACTGATAAACAGCTACCTACGCAGCATGTTCATGTTGTTCCTAAATGAGTTTTTATCTCTCTCCCCTCACCACAAATCAGATTCTTCTGAGGAGTTCCCAGTACATTATCCTTTCCCCTGTGTAATTACCTTAACAAGCTCCAGCTGTTTTTATTCTCAGAAGGGTTACTCCCTGATATACAGCTGCCTACCCCCTTCGTAAGTGCAGGTCCTAAATGAGCTTTTTTCTCTGTTCCCTCACCACAATCCAGATTCTTTTGGGGAGTTACCAGTACAGTAACCATACCAGGAAGTACTTAATTTATTAAGCTACTGCTTTTCTTAATCTCAGTGGAGATATTTACTGATAAACAACTACCTACGCAGCATGTTCATGTAGTTCTTAAATGAGCTTTTATCTCTCTCCCCTCACCACAAATCAGATTCTTCTGAGGAGTTCCCAGTACATTTTCCTTTCCCCTGTGTAATTACCTTAACAAGCTCCAGCTGTTTTTATTCTCAGAAGGTTTACTCCCTGATATACAGCTGCCTACCCCCTTCGTAAGTGCAGGTCGTAAATGAGCTTTTTCTCTGTTCCCTCACCACAATCCAGATTCTTTTGGGGAGTTACCAGTACAGTAACCATACCAGGAAGTACTTAGTTTATTAAGCTACTGCTTTTCTTAATCTCAGTGGAGATATTTACTGATAAACAGCTACCTACGCAGCATGTTCATGTCGTTCCTAAATGAGCTTTTATCTCTCTCCCCTCACCACAAATCAGAATCTTCTGAGGAGTTCCCAGTACATTATCCTTTCCCCTGTGTAATTACCTTAACAAGTTCCAGCTGTTTTTATTCTCAGAAGGTTTACTCCCTGATATACAGCTGACTACCCCCTTCGTAAGTGTAGGTACTAAATGAGTTTTTTCTCTGTTCCCTCACCACAATCCAGATTCTTTTGTGGAGTCACCAGTACAGTAACCATACCAGGAAGTACTTAATTTATTAAGAAACTGCTTTTCTTAATCTCAGTGGAGATATTTACTGATGAACAGCTATCTTCGCAGCATGTTCATGTCGTTCCTAAATGAGCTTTTATCTCTCTCCCCTCACCACAAATAAGATTCTTATGAATTGTTCCCAGTACAATATCCTTTCCCCTGTGTAATAACCTTAACAAGCTCCAGCTGTTTTTATTCTCAGAAGGGTTACTCCCTGATATACAGCTGACTACCCCCTTCGTAAGTGCAGGTCCTAAATGAGCGTTTTTCTCTGTTCCCTCACCACAATCCAGATTCTTTTGGGGAGTTACCAGTACATTAACCATATTAGGAAGTAGTTAAATTATGAAGCTACTGCTTTTCTTTATCTCAGTGTAGATATTTACTGATAAACAGCTACCTACGCTGCATGTTCATGTCGTTCCTAAATGAGCTTTTATCTCTCTCCCCTCACCACAAATCAGATTCTTCTGAGGAGTTCCCAGTACATTATCCTTTCCCCTGTGTAATTACCTTAACAAGCTCCAGCTGTTTTTATTCTCAGAAGGTTTACTCCCTGATATACAGCTGCCTACCACCCCCTTCGTAAGTGCAGGTCCTAAATGAGCTTTTTTCTCTGTTCCCTCACCACAATCCAGATTCTTCTGGGGAGTTACCAGTACAGTAACCATACCAGGAAGTACTTAATTTATTAATCTACTGCTTTTCTTAATCTCAGTGGAGATATTTACTGATAAACAGCTACCTAGGCACCATGTTCATGTCGTTCCTAAATGAGCTTTTATCTCTCTCCCCTCACCAAAAATCAGATTCTTCTGAGGAGTTCCCAGTACATTATCCTTTCCCTTGTGTAATTACCTTAACAAGCTCCAGCTATTTTTATTCTCAGAAGGTTTACTCCCTGATATACAGCTGCCTACCCCCTTCGTAAGTGCAGGTCCTAAATGAGCTTTTTTCTCTGTTCCCTCAACCACAATCCAGATTCTTTTGGGGAGTTACCAGTACAGTAACCATACCAGGAAATACTTAATTTATTAAGCTACTGTTTTTCTTAATCTCAGTGGAGATATTTACTGATAAACAGCTACCTACGCAGCATGTTCATGTCGTTCCTAAATGAGCTTTTACCTCTCTCCTCTCACCAAAAATCAGATTCTTCTGAGGAGTTCCCAGTACATTAAGGTTTCCCCCCTGTAATTACCTTAACAAGCTCGAGCTGTTTTTATTCTCAGAAGGTTTACTCCCTGATATAGAGCTGCCTACCCCCTTCGTAAGTGCAGGTCTTAAATGAGCTTTTTTCTCTGTTCCCTCACCAAAATCCAGATTCTTTTGGGGAGTTACCAGTACAGTAACCATACCAGGAAGTACTTAATTTATTAAGCTACTGCTTTTCTTAATCTCATTGGTGATATTCACTGATAAACAGCTACGTACGCAGCATGTTCATGTCGTTCCTAAATGAGTTTTATCTCTATCCCCTCACCACAAATCAGATTCTTCTGAGGAGTTCCCAGCACATTATCCTTTCCGCTGTGTAATTACCTTAACAAGCTCCAGCTGTTTTTATTGTCAGAAGGTTTACTCCCTGATATACAGCTGCCTACCCCCTTCGTAAGTGAAGGTCCTAAATGAGCTTTTTTCTCTGTTCCCTCACCACAATCCAGATTCTTTTGGGGAGTTACCAGTAGAGTAACCATACCAGGAAGTACTTAATTTATTAAGCTACTGCTTTTCTTAATCTCAGTGGAGATATTTACTGATAAACAACTACCTACGCAGCATGTTCATGTCGTTCCTAAATGAGCTTTTATCTCTCTCCCCTCACCACAAATCAGATTCTTCTGAGGAGTTCCCAGTACATTATCCTTTCCCCTGTGTAATTACCTTAACAAGCTCCAGCTGTTTTTATTGTCAGAAGGTTTACTCCCTGATATACAGCTGCCTACCCCCTTCGTAAGTGCAGGTCCTAAATGAGCTTTTTCTCTGTTCCCTCACCACAATCCCGATTCTTTTGGGGAGTTACCAGTACAGTAACCATACCAGGAAGTACTTAGTTTATTAAGCTACTGCTTTTCTTAATCTCAGTGGAGATATTTACTGATAAACAGCTACCTACGCAGCATGTTCATGTCGTTCCTAAATGAGCTTTTATCTCTCTCCCCTCACCACAAATCAGATTCTTCTGAGGAGTTCCCAGTACATTATCCTTTCCCCTGTGTAATTACCTTAACAAGTTCCAGCTGTTTTTATTCTCAGTAGGTTTACTCCCTGATATACAGCTGACTACCCCCTTCGTAAGTGTAGGTCCTAAATGAGTTTTTTCTCTGTTCCCTCACCACAAACCAGATTCTTTTGTGTAGTCACCAGTACAGTAACCATACCAGGAAGTACTTAATTTATTAAGAAACTGCTTTTCTTAATCTCAGTGGAGATATTTACTGATGAACAGCTATCTTCGCAGCATGTTCATGTCGTTCCTAAATGAGCTTTTATCTCTCTCCCCTCACCACAAATAAGATTATTATGAATTGTTCCCAGTACATTATCCTATCCCCTGTGTAATAACCTTAACAAGCTCCAGCTGTTTTTATTCTCAGAAGGTTTACTCCCTGATATACAGCTGCCTACCCCCTACGTAAGTGCAGGTCCTAAATGAGCTTTTTGCTCTGTTCCCTCACCACAATCCAGATTCTTTTGGGGAGTTACCAGTACAGTAACCATACCAGGAAGTACTTAATTTATTAAGCTACTGCTTTTCTTAATCTCAGTGGAGATATTTCCTGATAAACAGCTACCTACGCAGCATGTTCATGTCGTTCCTAAATGAGCTTTTATCTCTCTCCCCTCACCACATATCAGATTCTTCTGAGGAGATCCCAGTACATTATCCTTTCCCCTGTGTAATTACCTTAACAAGCTCCAGCTGTTTTTATTCTCAGAAGGTTTATTCCCTGATATACATACAGCTGCCTAACCCCTTCGTAAGTGGAGGTCCTAAATGAGCTTTTTTCTCTGTTCCCTCACCACAATCCAGATCCTTTTGGGGAGTTACCAGTACAGTAACCATACCAGGAAGTACTTAATTTATTAAGCTACTGCTTTTCTTAATCTCAGTGGAGATATTTACTGATAAACAGCTACCTACGCAGCATGTTCATGTCGTTCCTAAATGAGCTTTTATCTCTCTCCCCTCACCACAAATCAGATTCTTCTGAATTGTTCCCAGTACATTATCCTTTCCCCTGTGTAATTACCGTCACAAGCTCCAACTGTTTTTATTCTCAGAAGGTTTACTCCCTGATATACAGCCCTCTAACCCCTTCGTAAGTGCAGGTCCTAAATGAGCTTTTTTCTCTGTTCCCTCACCACAATCCCGATTCTTTGGGGAGTTACCAGTACAGTAACCATACCAGGAAGTACTTAATTGATTAAGCTACTGCTTTTCTTAATCTCAGTGGAGATATTTACTGATAAACAGCTACCTACGCAGCATGTTCATGTAGTTCCTAAATGAGCTTTTATCTCTCTCCCCTCACAACAAATCAGATTCTTCTGAGGAGTTCCCAGTACATTATCCTTTCCCCTGTGTAATTACCTTAACAAGCTCCAGCTGTTTTTATTCTCAGAAGGTTTACTCCCTGATATACAGCTGCCTACCCCCTTCGTAAGTGCAGGTCCTAAATGAGCTTTTTTCTCAGTTCCCTCACCACAATCCCGATTCTTTTGGGGAGTTACCAGTACAGTAACCATACCAGGAAGTACTTAATTTATTAAGCTACTGCTTTTCTTAATCTCAGTGGAGATATTTACTGATAAACAGCTACCTACGCAGCATGTTCATGTCGTTCCTAAATGAGCTTTTATCTCTCTCCCCTCACAACAAATCAGATTCTTCTGAGGAGTTCCCAGTACATTATCCTTTCCCCTGTGTAATTACCTTAACAGGCTCCAGCTGTTTTTATTCTCAGAAGGTTTACTCCCTGATATACAGCTGCCTACCCCCTTCGTAAGTGCAGGTCCTAAATGAGCTTTTTCTCTATTCCCTCACCACAATCCAGATTCTTTTGGGGAGTTACCAGTACAGTAACCATACCAGGAAGTACTTAGTTTATTAAGCTACTGCTTTTCTTAATCTCAGTGGAGATATTTACTGATAAACAGCTACCTACGCAGCATGTTCATGTCGTTCCTAAATGAGCTTTTATCTCTCTCCCCTCACCACAAATCAGATTCTTCTGAGGTGTTCCCAGTACATTATCCTTTCCCCTGTGTAATTACCTTAACAAGTTCCAGCTGTTTTTATTCTCAGAAGGTTTACTCCCTGATATACAGCTGACTACCCCCTTCGTAAGTGTAGGTCCTAAATGAGTTTTTGCTCTGTTCCCTCACCACAATCCAGATTCTTTTGTGGAGTCACCAGTACAGTAACCATACCAGGAAGTACTTAATTTATTAAGAAACTGCTTTTCTTAATCTCAGTGGAGATATTTACTGATGAACAGCTATCTTCGCAGCATGTTCATGTCGTTCCTAAATGAGCTTTTATCTCTCTCCCCTCACCACAAATAAGATTCTTATGAATTGTTCCCAGTAAATTATCCTTTCCCCTGTGTAATAACCTTAACAAGCTCCAGCTGTTTTTATTCTCAGAAGGTTTACTCCCTGATATACAGCTGCCTACCCCCTTCGTAAGTGCAGGTCCTAAATGAGCTTTTTGCTCTGTTCCCTCACCACAATCCAGATTCTTTTGGGGAGTTACCAGTACAGTAACCATACCAGGAAGTACTTAATTTATTAAGCTACTGCTTTTCTTAATCTCAGTGGAGATATTTACTGATAAACAGCTACCTACGCAGCATGTTCATGTCGTTCCTATATGAGCTTTTATCTCTCTCCCCTCACCACAAATCAGATTCTTCTGAGGAGATCCCAGTACATTATCCTTTCCCCTGTGTAATTACCTTAACAAGCTCCAGCTGTTTTTATTCTCAGAAGGTTTATTCCCTGATATACATACAGCTGCCTACCCCCTTCCTCAGTGCAGGTCCTAAATGAGCTTTTTTCTCTGTCCCCTCACCACAATCCAGATTCTTTTGGGGAGTTACCAGTACAGTAACCATACCAGGAAGTACTTAATTTATTAAGCTACTGCTTTTCTTAATCTCAGTGGAGATATTTACTGATAAACAGCTACCTACGCAGCATGTTCATGTCGTTCCTAAATGAGCTTTTATCTCTCTCCCCTCACCAAATATCAGATTCTTCTGAGGAGTTCCCAGTACATTATCCTTTCCCCTGTGTAATTACCTTAACAAGCTCCAGCTGTTTTTATTCTCAGAAGTTTTACTCCCTGATATACAGCCCCCTACCCCTTTCGTAAGTGCAGGTCATAAATGAGCTTTTTTCTCTGTTCCCTCACCACAATCCAGATTCTTTTGGGGAGTTACCAGTACAGTAACCATACCAGGAAGTACTTAATTTATTAAGCTACTGCTTTTCTTAATCTCAGTGGAGATATTTACTGATAAACAGCTACCTACGCAGCATGTTCATGTCATTCCTAAATGAGCTTTTATGTCTCTCCCCTCACCACAAATCCGATTCTTCTGAGGAGTTCCCAGTACATTATCCTTTCCCCTGTGTAATTACCTTAACAAGCTCCAGCTGTTTTTATTCTCAGATGGTTTACTCCCTGATATACAGCTGCCTACCCCCTTCGTAAATGCAGGTCCTAAATGAGCTATTTTCTCTGTTCCCTCATAACAATCCAGATTCTTTTGGGGAGTTACCAGTACAGGAACCATACCAGGGAGTACTTAATTTATTAAGCTACTACTTTTCTTAATCTCAGTGGAGATATTTACTGAAAAACAGCTACTTATGCAGCACGTTCATGGCGTTTTAAATGAGCTTTTATCTCTCTCCCCTCAGCACAAATCAGATTCTTCTGAGGAGTTCCCAGTACATTATCCTTTCCCCTGTGTAATTACCTTAACAAGCTCCATCTGTTTTTATTCTTAGAAGTTTTACTCCCTGATATACAACTGCCTACCCCCTTTGACAGTGCAGGTCCTAAATGAGCTTTTTTCTCTGTTCCCTCACCACAATCCAGATTCTCATGGGGAGTTACCAGTACAGTAACCATACCAGGAAGTACTTAATTTATTAAGCTACTGCTTTTCTTAATCTCAGTGGAGATATTTACTGATAAACAGCTACCTACGCAGCATGTTCATGTCGTTCCTAAATGAGCTTTTATCTCTCTCCCCTCACCACAAATCAGATTCTTCTGAATTCTTCCCAGTACATTATCCTTTCCCCTGTGTAATTACCTTAACAAGCTCCAGCTGTTTTTATTCTCAGAAGGTTTACTCCCTGATATACAGCTGCCTACCCCCTTCGTAGGTGCAGGTCCTAACTGAGCTTTTTTCTCTGTTCCCTCACCACAATCCAGATTCTTTTGGGGAGTTACCAGTACAGTAACCATACCAGGAAGTACTTAATTTATTAAGCTACTGCTTTTCTTAATCTCAGTGGAGATATTTACTGATAAACAGCTACCTACACAGCATGTTCATGTCATTACTAAATGAGCTTTTATCTCTCTCCCCTCACCACAAATCAGATTCTTCTGAGGAGTTCCCAGTACATTATCCTTTCCCTGTGTAATTACCTTAACATGCTCCAGCTGTTTTTATTCTCAGAAGGTTTACTCCCTGTTATACAGCTGCCTACCCCCTTCGTAAGTGCAGGTCCTAAATGAGCTTTTTTCTCTCTTCCCTCACCACAATCCAGATTCTTTTGGGGAGTTACCAGTACAGTAACCATACCAGGAAGTACTTAATTTATTAAGCTACTGCTTTTCTTAATCTCAGTGGAGATATTTACTGATAAACAGCTACATACGCAGCATGTTCATGTCGTTCGTAAATGAGCTTTTATCTCTCTCCCCTCACCACAAATCAGATTCTTCTGAGGAGTTCCCAGTACATTATCCTTCCCCTGTGTAATTACCTTAACAAGCTCCGGCTGTTTTTATTCTCAGAAGGTTTACTCCCTGATATACAGCTGCCTACTCCCTTCGTAAGTGCAGGTCCTAAATGAGCTTTTTTCTCTGTTCCCTCACCACAATCCAGATTCTTTTGGGGAGTTACCAGTACAGTAACCATACCAGGAAGTACTTAATTTACTAGGCTACTGCTTTTCTTAATCTCAGTGGAGATATTTACTGATAAACAGCTACCTACGCAGCATGCTCAGGTCGTTACTAAATGAGCTTTTATCTCTCTCCCCTCACCAAATATCAGATTCTTCTGAGGAGTTCCCAGTACCTTATGCTTTGCCCTGTGTAATTACCTTAACGGGCTCCACCTGTTTTTATTCTCAGAAGGGATACTCCCTGATATACAGCTGCCTACCCCCTTCGTAAGTGCAGGTCCAAAATGAGCTTTTTTCTCTGTTCCCTCACCACAATCCAGATTCTTTTGGGGAGTTACCAGTACAGTAACCATACCAGGAAGTACTTTATTTATTAAGCTACTGCTTTTCTCAATCTCAGTGGAGATATTTACTGATAAACAGCTACCTATGCAGCATTTTCATGTCGTTCTTAAATGAGCTTTTTTCTCTCTCCCCTCACCACAAATCAGATTCTTCTGAGGAGTTCCGAGTACTTTATCCTTTCCCCTTTGTAATTACCTTAACAAGCTCCAGCTGTTTTTATTCTCAGAAGAGATACTCCCTGATATACAGCTGTCTACCCCCTTCGTAAGGGCAGGTCATAAATGAGCTTTTTTCTCTTTTCCCTCACCACAATCCAGGTTCTTTTGGGGAGTTACCAGTACAGTAACCATACCAGTAAGTACTTAATTTATTAAGCTACAGCTTTTCTTAATCTCAGTGGAGATATTTCCTGATGAACAGCTACCTATGCAGCATGTTCAGGTCGTTCTTAAATGAGCTTTTATCTCTCTCTCCTCACCACAAATCAGATTCATCTGAGGACTTCCCAGTACATTATCCTTTCCCCTGTGTAATTACCTTAACAAGCTCCAGCTGTTTTTATTCTCAGAAAGGATAATCGCTGATATACAGCTGCCTACCCCCTTCGTAAGTGCAGGTCCTAAATGAGCTTTTTTCTCTGTTCCCTCACCACAATCCCGATTCTTTTGGGGAGTTACCAGTACAGTAACCATACCAGGAAGTACTTAATTTATTAAGCTACTGCTTTTCTTAATCTCAGTGGAGATATTTACTGATAAACAGCTACCTACGCAGCATGTTCATGTCGTTCCTAAATGAGCTTTTATCTCTCTCCCCTCACCACAAATCCGATTCTTCTGAGGAGTTCCCAGTACATTATCCTTTCCCCTGTGTAATTACCTTAACAAGCTCCAGCTGTTTTTATTCTCAGATGGTTTACTCCCTGATATACAGCTGCCTACCCCCTTCGTAAATGCAGGTCCTAAATGAGCTTTTTTCTCTGTTCCCTCATAACAATCCAGATTCTTTTGGGGAGTTACCAGTACAGGAACCATACCAGGGAGTACTTAATTTATTAAGCTACTGCTTTTCTTAATCTCAGTGGAGATATTTACTGATAAACAGCTACTTATGCAGCACGTTCATGTCGTTTTAAATGAGCTTTTATCTCTCTCCCCTCACCACAAATCAGATTCTTCTGAGGAGTTCCCAGTACATTATCCTTTCCCCTGTGTAATTACCTTAACAAGCTCCATCTGTTTTTATTCTTAGAAGGTTTACTCCCTGATATACAACTGCCTAACCCTTCGACAGTGCAGGTCCTAAATGAGCTTTTTTCTCTGTTCCCTCACCACAATCCAGATTCTTTTGGGGAGTTACCAGTACAGTAACCATACCAGGAAGTACTTAATTTATTAAGCTACTGCTTTTCTTAATCTCAGTGGAGATATTTACTGATAAACAGCTACCTACGCAGCATGTTCATGTCGTTCCTAAATGAGCTTTTATCTCTCTCCCCTCACCACAAATCAGATTCTTCTGAATTCTTCCCAGTACATTATCCTTTCCCTTGTGTAATTACCTTAACAATCTCCAGCTGTTTTTATTCTCAGAAGGTTTACTCCCTGATATACAGCTGCCTACCCCCTTCGTAAGTGCAGGTCCTAACTGAGCTTTTTTCTCTGTTCCCTCACCACAATCCAGATTCTTTTGGGGAGTTACCAGTACAGTAACCATACCAGGAAGTACTTAATTTATTAAGCTACTGCTTTTCTTAATCTCAGTGGAGATATTTACTGATAAACAGCTACCTACGCAGCATGTTCATGTCATTACTAAATGAGCTTTTATCTCACTCCCCTCACCACAAATCAGATTCTTCTGAGGAGTTCCCAGTACATTATCCTTTCCCTGTGTAATTACCTTAACATGCTCCATCTGTTTTTATTCTCAGAAGGTTTACTCCCTGTTATACAGCTGCCTACCCCCTTCGTAAGTGCAGGTCCTAAATGAGCTTTTTTCTCTCTTCCCTCACCACAATCCAGATTCTTTTGGGGAGTTACCAGTACAGTAACCATACCAGGAAGAACTTAATTTATTAAGCTACTGCTTTTCTTAATCTCAGTGGAGATATTTACTGATAAACAGCTACATACGCAGCATGTTCATGTCGTTCGTAAATGAGCTTTTATCTCTCTCCCCTCACCACAAATCAGATTCTTCTGAGGAGTTCCCAGTACATTATCCTTTCCCCTGTGTAATTACCTTAACATGCTCCGGCTGTTTTTATTCTCAGAAGGTTTACTCCCTGATATACAGCTGCCTACTCCCTTCGTAAGTGCAGGTCCTAAATGAGCTTTTTTCTCTGTTCCCTCACCACAATCCAGATTCTTTTGGGGAGTTACCAGTACAGTAACCATACCAGGAAGTACTTAATTTACTAGGCTACTGCTTTTCTTAATCTCAGTGGAGATATTTACTGATAAACAGCTACCTACGCAGCATGCTCAGGTCGTTACTAAATGAGCATTTATCTCTCTCCCCTCACCAAATATCAGATTCTTCTGAGGAGTTCCCAGTACCTTATGCTTTTCCCTGTGTAATTACCTTAACGGGCTCCACCTGTTTTTATTCTCAGAAGGGATACTCCCTGATATACAGCTCCCAACCCCCTTCGTAAGTGCAGGTCCAAAATGAGCTTTTTTCTCTGTTCCCTCACCACAATCCAGATTCTTTTGGGGAGTTACCAGTACAGTAACCATACCAGGAAGTACTTAATTTATTAAGCTACTGCTTTTCTTAATCTCAGTGGAGATATTTACTGATAAACAGCTACCTACGCAGCATGTTCATGTCATTCCTAAATGAGCTTTTATCTCTCTCCCCTCACCACAAATCCGATTCTTCTGAGGAGTTCCCAGTACATTATCCTTTCCCCTGTGTAATTACCTTAACAAGCTCCAGCTGTTTTTATTCTCAGATGGTTTACTCCCTGATATACAGCTGCCTACCCCCTTCGTAAATGCAGGTCCTAAATGAGCTATTTTCTCTGTTCCCTCATAACAATCCAGATTCTTTTGGGGAGTTACCAGTACAGGAACCATACCAGGGAGTACTTAATTTATTAAGCTACTACTTTTCTTAATCTCAGTGGAGATATTTACTGAAAAACAGCTACTTATGCAGCACGTTCATGGCGTTTTAAATGAGCTTTTATCTCTCTCCCCTCAGCACAAATCAGATTCTTCTGAGGAGTTCCCAGTACATTATCCTTTCCCCTGTGTAATTACCTTAACAAGCTCCATCTGTTTTTATTCTTAGAAGTTTTACTCCCTGATATACAACTGCCTACCCCCTTCGACAGTGCAGGTCCTAAATGAGCTTTTTTCTCTGTTCCCTCACCACAATCCAGAGTCTCATGGGGAGTTACCAGTACAGTAACCATACCAGGAAGTACTTAATTTATTAAGCTACTGCTTTTCTTAATCTCAGTGGAGATATTTACTGATAAACAGCTACCTACGCAGCATGTTCATGTCGTTCCTAAATGAGCTTTTATCTCTCTCCCCTCACCACAAATCAGATTCTTCTGAATTCTTCCCAGTACATTATCCTTTCCCCTGTGTAATTACCTTATCAAATTCCCGCTGTTTTTATTCTCAGAAGGGATACTCCCTGATATACTGCTGCCTACCCCCTTCGTAAGGGCAGGTCCTAAATGAGCTTTTTTCTCTGTTCCCTCACCACAATCCAGGTTCTTTGGGGGAGTTACCAGTACAGTAACCATACCAGGAAGTACTTAATTTATTAAGCTACTGCTTTTCTTAATCTCAGTGGAGGTATTTACTGATAAACAGCTACCTACCCAGAATGTTCATGTCGTTCCTAAATGAGCTTTTACCTCTCTCCCCTCACCACAAATCAGATTCTTCTGAGGAGTTCCCAGTACATTATCCTTTCCCCTGTGTAATTACCTTAACAAGCTCCAGCTCTTTTTATTCTCAGAAGGGATACTCCCTGATATACAGCTGCCTACCCCCTTCGTAAGTGCAGGTCCTAAATTAGCTTTTTTCTCTGTTCCCTCACCACAATCCAGATTCTTTTGCGGAGTTACCAGTACAGTAACCATACCAGGAAGTGCTTAATTTATTAAGGTACTGCTTTTTTTAATCTCAGTGGAGATATTTACTGATAAATAGCTACCTACGCAGCATGTTCATGTCGTTCCTAAATGAGCTTTTTTCTCTCTCCCCTCACCACAAATCAGATTCTTCTGAGGAGTTCCCAGTATACTATCCTTTCCCCTGTGTAATTACCTTAACAAGCTAAAGCTGTTTTTATTCTCAGAGGTGATACTCCCTGATATACAGCTGCCTACCCCCTTCGTAAGTGCAGGTCCTAAATGAGCTTTCTTCTCTGTTCCCTCACCACAATCCAGATTCTTTTCGGTAGTTACCAGTACAGTAACCATACCAGGAAGTACTTACTTTATTAAGCTACTGCTTTTCTTAATCTCAGTGGAGATATTTACTGATAAACAGCTACCTATGCAACATGTTCATGTCGTTCCTAAATGAGCATTCGTGTCGTTCCTAAATGAGCTTTTATCTCTCTCCCCTCACCACAAATCAGATTCTTCTGAGGAGTTCCCAGTACATTATCCTTTCCCCTGTGTAATTACCTTAACAAGCTCCAGCTGTTTTTATTCTCAGAAGGTTTACTCCCTGATATACAGCTGCCTATCCCCTTCGTAAGTGCAGGTCCTAAATGAGCTTTTTTCTCTGTTCCCTCACCACAATCCAGATTCTTTTGGGGAGTTACAAGTACGGAAACCATACCAGGAAGTACTTAATTTATTAAGCTACTGCTTTTCTTAATCTCAGTGGAGATATTTACTGATAAACAGCTACCTACACAGCATGTTCATGTCGTTCCTAAATGAGCTTTTATCTCTCTCCCCTCACCACGAATCAGATTCTTCTGAGGAGTTCCCAGTACATTATCCTTTCCCCTGTGTAATTACCTTAACAAGCTCCAGCTGTTTTTATTCTCAGAAGGTTTACTCCCTGATATACTGCTACCTACCCCCTTCGAAAGTGCAGGTCCTAAATGAACTTTTTTCTCTGTTCCCTCACCACAATCCAGATTCTTTTGGGGAGTTACCAGTACAGTAACCATACCAGGAAGTACTTAATTTATTAAGCTACTGCTTTTCTTAATCTCAGTGGAGATATTTACTGATAAACAGCAACCTACGCAGCATGTTCATGTCGTTCCTAAATGAGCTTTTATCTCTCTCCCCTCACCACAAATCAGATTCTTCTGAGGAGTTCCCAGTACATTATCCTTTCCCCTGTGTAATTACCTTAACAAGCTCCAGCTGTTTTTATTCTCAGAGGTGATACTCCCTGATATACAGCTGCCTACCCCCTTCGTAAGTTCAGGTCCTAAATGAGCTTTCTTCTCTGTTCCCTCACCACAATCCAGATTCTTTTGGGGAGTTACCAGTACAGTAACCATACCAGGAAGTACTTACTTTATTAAGCTACTGCTTTTCTTAATCTCAGTGGAGATATTTACTGATAAACAGCTACCTATGCAACATGTTCATATCGTTCCTAAATGAGCATTCTTGTCGTTACTAAATGAGCTTTTATCTCTCTCCCCTCACCAAATATCAGATTCTTCTCAGGAGTTCCCAGTACATTATGCTTTGCCCTGTGTAATTACCTTAACAAGCTCCACCTGTTTTTATTCTCAGAAGGGATACTCCCTGATATACAGCTGCCTACCCCCTTCATAAATGCAGGTCCTAAATGAGCTTTTTTCTCTGTTCCCTCACCACAATCCAGATTCTTTTGGGGAGTTACCAGTACAGTAACCATACCAGGAAGTACTTAATTTATTAAGCTACTGCTTTTCTTAATCTCAGTGGAGATATTTACTGATAAACAGCAACCTACGCAGCATGTTCATGTCGTTCCTAAATGAGCTTTTATCTCTCTCCCCTCACCACAAATCAGATTCTTCTGAGGGGTTCCCAGTACATTATCCTTTCCCCTGTGTAATTACCTTAACAAGCTCCTGCTGTTTTTATTCTCAGAGGTGATACTCCCTGATATACAGCTGCCTACCCCCTTCGTAAGTGCAGGTCCTAAATGAGCTTTCTTCTCTGTTCCCTCACCACAATCCAGATTCTTTTGGGGAGTTACCAGTACAGTAACCATACCAGGAAGTACTTACTTTATTAAGCTACTGCTTTTCTTAATCTCAGTGGAGATATTTACTGATAAACAGCTACCTATGCAACATGTTCATGTCGTTCCTAAATGAGCATTCGTGTCGTTCCTAAATGAGCTTTTATCTCTCTCCCCTCACCAAATATCAGATTCTTCTGAGGAGTTCCCAGTACATTATGCTTTGCCCTGTGTAATTACCTTAACAAGCTCCACCTGTTTTTATTCTCAGAAGGGATACTCCCTGATATACAGCTGCCTACCCCCTTCGTAAGTGCAGGTCCTAAATGAGCTTTTTTCTCTCTTCCCTCACCACAATCCAGATTCTTTTGGGGAGTTACCAGTACAGTAACCATACCAGGAAGTACTTAATTTATTAAGCTACTGCTTTTCTTAATCTCAGTGGAGATATTTACTGATAAACAGCTACCTACGCAGCATGTTCATGTCGTTCATAAATGAGCTTTTATCTCTCTCCCCTCACCACAAATCAGATTCTTCTGAGGAGTTCCCAGTACATTATCCTTTCCCCTGTGTAATTACCTTAACAAGCTCCAGGTGTATTTATTCTCAGAAGGTTTACTCCCTGATATACAGCTGCCTATCCCCTTCGTAAGTGCAGGTCCTAAATGGGCTTTTTTCTCTGTTCCCTCACCACAATCCAGATTCTTTTGGGGAGTTACCAGTACAGAAACCATACCAGGAAGTACTTAATTTATTAAGCTACTGCTTTTCTTAATCTCAGTGGAGATATTTACTGATAAACAGCTACCTACGCAGCATGTTCATGTCGTTCCTGAATGAGCTTTTATCTCTCTCCCCTCACCACAAATCAGATTCTTCTGAGGAGTTCCCAGTACATTACCCTTTCCCCTGTGTAATTACCTTAACAAGCTCCAGCTGTTTTTATTCTCACAAGGTTTACTCCCTGATGTACAGCTGCCTACCCCCTTCGTAAGTGCAAGTCCTAAATGAGCTTTTTTCTCTGTTCCCTCACCACAATCCATTTTCTTTTGGGGAGTTACCAGTACAGTAACCATACCAGGAAGTACTTAATTTATTAAGCTACTGCTTTCTTAATCTCAGTGGAGATATTTACTGATAAACAGCTACCTACGCAGCATGTTCATGTCGTTCCTAAATGAGCTTTTATCTCTCTCCCCTCACCACAAATCAGATTCTTCTGAGGAATTCCCAGTACATTATCCTTTCCCCTGTGTAATTACCTTAACAAGCTCCAGCTGTTTTTATTCTCAGAAGGTTTACTCCCTGATATACAGCTGCCTACCCCCTTCGTAAGTGCACGTCCTAAATGAGCTTTTTTCTCTGTTCCCTCACCACAATCCAGATTCTTTTGGGGAGTTACCAGTACAGTAACCATACCAGGAAGTACTTAATTTATTAAGCTACTGCTTTTCTTAATCTCAGTGGAGAGATGTACTGATAAACAGCTACCTACGCAGCATGTTCATGTCGTTCCTAAATGAGCTTTTATCTATCTCCCCTCACCACAAATCAGATTCTTCTGAGGAGTTCCCAGTAAATTATCCTTTCCCCTGTGTAATTACCTTAACAAGCTCCAGCTGTTTTTATTCTCAGAAGGTTTACTCCCTGATATACAGCTGCCTACCCCCTTCGTAAGTGCAGGTCCTAAATGAGCTTTTTTCTCTGTTCCCTCACCACAATCCAGATTCTTTTGGGGAGTTACCAGTACAGTAACCATACCAAGAAGTACTTAATTTATTAAGCTACTGCTTTTCTTAATCTCATTGGAGATATTTACTGATAAACAGCTACCTATGCAGCATGTTCATGTCGTTCCTAAATGAGTATATATCTCTCTCCCCTCACCACAAATCAGATTCTTCTGAGGAGTTCCCAGTACATTATCCTTTCCCCTGTGTAATTACCTTAACCATCTCCAGGTGTTTTTATTCTCAGAAGGTTTACTCCCTGATATACAGCTGCCTACCCCCTTCGTAAGTGCATGTCCTTAATCAGCTTTTTTCTCTGTTCCCTCACCACAATCCAGATTCTTTTGGGGAGTTACCAGCACAGTAACCATACCAGGAATTACTTAATTTATTAAGCTACTGCTTTTCTTAATCTCAGTGGAGATATTTACTGATTAACAGCTACCTACGCAGCAAGTTCATGTCGTTCCTAAATGAGCTTGTATCTCTTTCCCCTCACCACAAATCAGATTCTTCTGAGGAGTTCCCAGTACATTATCCTTTCCACTGTGTAATTACCTTAACAAGCTCCAGGTGTTTTTATTCTCAGAAGGTTTACTCCCTGATATACAGCTGCATACCCCCTTCGTAAGTGCAGGTCCTAAATGAGCTTTTTTCTCTGTTCCCTCACCACAATCCAGATTCTTTTGGGGAGTTACCAGTACAGTAACCATACCAGGAATTACTTAATTTATTACGCTACTGCTTTTCTTAATCTCAGTGGAGATATTTACTGATAAACAGCTACGTACGCAGCATGTTCATGTCGTTCTTATGAGCTTTTATCTCTCTCCTCTCACCACAAATCAGATTCTTCTGAGGAGTTCCCAGTACATTATCCTTTCCCCTGTGTAATTTCCTTAACAATCTCCAGCTGTTTTTATTCTCAGAAGGTTTAGTCCCTGATATACAGCTGCCTACCCCCTTCGTAAGTGCAGGTCCTAAATGAGCGTTTTTCTCTGTTCCCTCACCACTATCCAGATTCTTTTGGGGAGTTACCAGTACAGTAACCATACCAGGAAGGACTTAATTTATTAAGCTACTGCTTTTCTTAATCTCAGTGGAGACATTTACTGATAAACAGCTACCTACGCAGCATGTTCATGTCGTTCCTGAATGAGCTTTTATCTCTCTCCCCTCACCACAAATCAGATTCTTCTGAGGAGTTCCCAGTACATTATCCTTTCCCCTGTGTAATTACCTTCTCAAGCTCCAGCTGTTTTTATTCTCAGAAGGTTTACTCCCTGATATACAGCTGCCTACCCCCTTCGTAAGTGCATGTCCTTAATGAGCTTTTTTCTCTCTTCCCTCACCACAATCCAGATTCTTTTGGGGAGTTACCAGCACAGTAACCATACCAGGAATTACTTAATTTATTAAGCTACTGCTTTTCTTAATCTCAGTGGAGATATTTACTGATTAACAGCTACCTACGCAGCATGTTCATGTCGTTCCTAAATGAGCTTTTATCTCTTTCCCCTCACCACAAATCAGATTCTTCTGAGGAATTCCCAGCACATTATCCTTTCCACTGTGTAATTACCTTAACAAGCTCCAGCTGTTTTTTTTCTCAGAAGGTTTACTCCCTGATATACAGCTGCCTACCCCCTTCGTTAGTGCAGTTCCTCAATGAACTTTTTTCTCTGTTCCCTCACCACAATCCAGATTCATTTGGGGAGTTACCAGTACAGTAACCATACCAGGAATTACTTAATTAATTAAGCTACTGCTTTTCTTAATCTCAGTGGAGATATTTACTGATAAACAGCTATGTACGCAGCATGTTCATGTCGTTCCTTAATGAGATTTTATCTCTCTCCCCTCACCACGAATCAGATTCTTCTGAGGAGGTCCCAGTACATTATCCTTTCCCCTGTGTAATTACCTTAACAAGCTCCAGCTGTTTTTATTCTCAGAAGATTTACTCCCTGATATACAGCTGCCTACCCCCTTCGTACGTGCAGGTCCTAAATGACCTTTTTTCTCCGTTCCCTCACCACAATCCAGATTCTTTTGGGGAGTTACCAGTACAGTAACCATACCAGGAAGTACTTAATTTATTAAGCTACTGCTTTCTTAATCTCAGTGGAGATATTTACTGATAAACAGCTACCTACGCAGCATGTTCATGTCGTTCCTAAATGAGCTTTTATCTCTCTCCCCTCACCACAAATCAGATTCTTCTGAGGAGTTCCCAGTACATTATCCTTTCCCCTGTGTAATTACCTTAACAAGCTCCAGCTGTTTTTACTCTCAGAAGGTTTACTCCCTGAAATACTGCTCCCTCCCCCCTTCGTAACTGCAGGTCCTAAATGAGCTTTTTTCTCTGTTCCCTCACCACAATGCAGATTCTTTTGGGGAGTAACCAGTAGAGTAACAATACCAGGAATTACTTAATTTATTAAGCTACTGCTTTTCTTAATCTCAGTGGAGATATTTACTGATAAACAGCTACGTACGCAGCATGTTCATGTCGTTCCTAAATGAGCTTTTATCTATCTCCCCTGACCACAAATCAGATTCTTCTGAGGAGTTCCCAGTACATTACCCTTTCCCCTGTGTAATTACCTTAACAAGCTCCAGCTGTTTTTATTCTCAGAAGGTTTACTCCCTGATATACAGCTGCCTACCCCCTTCGTAAGTGCAGGTCCTAAATGAGCATTTTTCTCTGTTCCCTCACCACTATCCAGATTCTTTGGGGGAGTTACCAGTACAGTAACCATACCAGGAAGTACTTAATTTATTAAGCTACTGCTTTTCTTAATCTCAGTGGAGATATTTACTGATAAACAGCTACCTACGCAGCATGTTCATGTCGTTCCTGAATGAGCTTTTATCTCTCTCCCCTCACCACAAATCAGATTCTTCTGAGGAGTTCCCAGTACATTATCCTTTCCCCTGTGTAATTACCTTAACAAGCTCCAGCTGTTTTTATTCTCACAAGGTTTACTACCTGATATACAGCTGCCTACCCCCTTCGTAAGTTCAGGTCCTAAATGAAGTTTTTTCCCTGTTCCCTACACCACAATCCAGATACATTTGGGGAGTTACCAGTACAGTAACCATACCAGGAATTACTTAATTTATTAAGCTACAGCTTTTCTTAATCTCAGTGGAGATATTTACTGATAAACAGCTACGTACGCAGCATGTTCATGTCGTTCCTAAATGAGCTTTTATCTCTCTCCCCTCACCACAAATCAGATTCTTCTGAGGAGTTCCCAGTACATTATCCTTTCCCCTGTGTAATTACCTTAACAAGCTCCAGCTCTTTTTATTCTCAGAGGGTTTACTCCCTGATATACAGCTGCCTACCCCCTTCGTAAGTGCAGGTCCTAAATGACCTTTTTTCTCTGTTCCCTCACCAAAATCCAGATTCTTTTGGGGAGTTACCAGTACAGTAACCATACCAGGAAGTACTTAATTTATTAAGCTACTGCTTTCTTAATCTCAGTGTAGATATTTACTGATAAACAGCTACGTCCGCAGCCTGTTATTGTCGTTCCTAAATGAGCTTTTATCTCTCTCCCCTCACCACAAATCAGATTCTTCTGAGGAGTTCCCAGTACATTACCCTTTCCCCTGTGTAATTACCTTAACAAGCTCCAGCTGTTTTTATTCTCAGAAGGTTTACTCCCTGATATACAGCTGCCTACCCCCTTCGTAAGTGCAGGTCCTAAATGAGCGTTTTTCTCTGTTCCCTCACCACTCTCCAGATTCTTTTGGGGAGTTACCAGTACAGTAACCATACCAGGAAATACTTAATTGATTAAGCTACTGCTTTTCTTAATCTCAGTGGAGATATTTACAGATAAACAGCTACCTACGCAGCATGTTCATGTCGTTCCTGAATGAGCTTTTATCTCTCTCCCCTCACCACAAATCAGATTCTTCTGAGGAGTTCCCAGTCCATTATCCTTTCCCCTGTGTAATTACCTTAACAATCTCCACCTGTTTTTATTCTCAGAAGGTTTACTCCCTGATATACAGCTGCCTACCTCCTTCGTAAGTGCAGGTCCTAAATGAGCTTTTTTCTCTGTTCCTTCACCACAATCCGGATTCTTTTGGGGACTTACCAGTACAGTAAGCATACCAGGAAGTACTTAATTTATTAGCTACTGCTTTTCTTAATTTCAGTGGAGATATTTACTGATAAACAGCTACGTACGCAGCATGTTCATGTCGTTCCTAAATGAGCTTTTATCTCTCTCCCCTCACCACAAATCAGATTCTTCTGAGGAGTTCCCAGTACATTATCCTTTCCCCTGTGTAATTACCTTAACAAGCTCCAGCTCTTTTTATTCTCAGAGGGTTTACTCCCTGATATACAGCTGCCTACCCCCTTCGTAAGTGCAGGTCCTAAATGACCTTTTTTCTCTGTTCCCTCACCAAAATCCAGATTCTTTTGGGGAGTTACCAGTACAGTAAGCATACCAGGAAGTACTTAATTTATTAGCTACTGCTTTTCTTAATTTCAGTGGAGATATTTAATGATAAACAGCTACCTACGCAGCATGTTCATGTCGTTCATAAATGAGCTTTTATCTCTCTCCCCTCACCACATATCAGATTCTTCTGAGGAGTTCCCAGGACATTATCCTTTCCCCTGTGTAATTACCTTAACAAGCTCCAGCTGTTTTTATTCTCAGAAGGTTTACTCCCTGATATACAACTGCCTACCCCCTTCGTAAGTGCAGTTCCTCAATGAGCTTTTTTCTCTGTTCCCTCACCACAATCCAGATTCTTTTGGGGAGTTACCAGTACAGTAACCATACCAGGAATTACTTAATTTATTAAGCTACTGCTTTTCTTAATCTCAGTGGAGATATTTACTTATAAACAGCTACGTATGCAGCATGTTCATGTCGTTCCTACATGAGCTTTTATCTCTCTCCCCTCACCACTAATCAGATTCTTCTGAGGAGTTCCCAGTACATTATCCTTTCCCCTGTGTAATTACCTTAACAAGCTCCAGCTGTTTGTATTCTGAGAAGGTTTACTCCCAGATATACAGCTGCCTACCCCCTTCGTAAGTGCAGGTCCTAAATGAGCTTTTTACTCTGTTCCCTCACCACAATCCAGATTCTTTTGGGGATTTACCAGTACAATAACCATACAGGAAATACTTAATTTATTAAGCTACTGCTTTTCCTAATCTCAGTGGAGATATTTACTGATAAACAGCTACCAACGCAGCATGTTCATGTCGTTCCTAATGAGCTTTTATCTCTCTCCCCTCACCACATATCACATTGTTCTGAGGAGTTCCCAGTACATTATCCTTTCCCTGTGTAATTACCTTAACAAGCTCCATCTGTTTTTATTCTCAGAAGGTTTACGCCCTGATATACAGCTGCCTACCCCCTTCGTAAGTGCAGGTCCTAAATGAGCTTTTTTCTCTGTTCCCTCACCACAATCCAGATTCTTTTGGGGAGTTACCGGTACAGTAACCATACCAGGAAGTACTTAATTTATTAAGCTACTGCTTTTCCTAATCTCAGTGGAGATATTTACTGATAAACAGCTACCTACGCAGCATGTTCATGTCTTTCCTAAATGAGCTTTTATCTCTCTCCCCTCACCACAATCCAGATTCTCTTGGGAGTTACCAGTACAGTATCCATACCTGGAAGTACTTAATTTATTAAGCTACTGCTTTTCTTAATCTCAGTGGAGATATTTACTGATAAACAGCTACCTACGCAGCATGTTCATGTCGTTCCTACATGAGCTTTTATCTCTCTCCCCTCACGACAAATCAGATTCTTATGAGGAGTTCCCAGTACATTATCCTTTCCCCTGTGTAATTACCTTAACAAGCTCCAGCTGTTTTTATTCTCAGAAGGTTACTCCCTGATATACAGCTGCCTACCCCCTTCGTAAGTGCAGGTCCTAAATGAGCTTTTTTCTCTGTTCCCTCACCACAATCCAGATTCTTTTGGGGAGTTACCAGTACAGTAACCATACCAGGAAGTACTTAATTTATTAAGGTACTGCTTTTCTTAATCTCAGTGGAGTTATTTACTGATAAACAGCTACCTACGCAGCATGTTCACGTCGTTCCTAAATGAGCTTTTTTCTCTGTTCCCTCACGACAATCCAGATTCTTTTGGGGAGTTACCAGTAAAGTATCCATACCAGGAAGTACTTAATTTATTAAGCTACTGCTTTTCTTAATCTCAGTGGAGATATTTACTGATAAACAGCTACGTATGCAGCATGTTCATGTCGTTCCTAAATGAGCTTTCATCTCTCTCCCCTCACCACAAATCAGATTCTTCTGAGGAGTTCCCAGTACATTATCCTTTCCCCTGTGTAATTACCTTAACAAGCTCCAGCTGTTTTTATTCTCAGAAGGTTTATTCCCTGATATACAGCTACCTACCCCCTTCGTAAGTGCAGGTCTTAAATGAGCTTTTTTCTCTGTTCCCTCACCACAATCCAGATTCTTTTGGGGAGTTACCAGTAGAGTAACCATACCAGGAAGTACTTAATTTATTAATCTACTGCTTTTCTTAATCTCAGTGGAGATACTTACTGATAAACAGCTACGTATGCAGCATGTTCATGTCGTTCCTAAATGAGCTTTTATCTCTCTCCCCTCACCACAAATCAGATTCTTCTGAGGAGTTCCCAGTACATTATCCTTTCCCCTGTGTAATTACCTTAACAAGCTCCAGCCGTTTTTATTCTCAGAAGGTTTACTCCCTGATAAACAGCTGCCTACCCCCTTCGTAAGTGCCGGTCCTAAATGAGCTTTTTTCTCTGTTCCCTCACCACAATCCAGATTCTTTTGGGCAGTTACCAGTACAGTAACCATACCAGGAAGTACTTAATTTATTAAGCTACTGCTTTTCTTAATTCCAGTGGAGATATTTTCTGATAAACAGCTACCTACGCAGCATATTCATTTCGTTCCTAAATGAGCTTTTATCTCTCTCCCCTCACCACAAATCAGATTTTTCTGAGGAGTACGCAGTACATTATCCTTTCTCCTGTGTAATTACCTTAACAAGTTACACCTGTTTTTATTCTCAGAAGGGATACTCCCTGATATACAGCTGCCAACCCCCTTAGTAAGTGCAGGTCCTAACTGAGCTATTTTCTCTGTTCCCTCACCATAATCCAGATTCTTTTGGGGAGTTAACAGTACAGTAACCATACCAGGAAGTACTTAATTTATTAAGATACTGCTTTTCTTAATCTCAGTGGAGATATTTACTGATAAACAGCTACCTACGCAGCATGTTCATGTCGTTCCTAAATGAGCTTTTATATCTCTCCCCTCACCACAAATTAGATTCTTCTGAGTAGTTCCCAGTACATTATCCTTTCCCCTGTGTAATTACCTTAACAAGCTCCAGCTGTTTTTATTCTCAGAAGGTTTACTCCCAGATATACAGCAGCCTACCCACTTCGTAAGTGCAGGTCCTAAATTTGCTTTTTCTCTGTTCCCTCACCACATTCCAGATTCTTTTGGGGAGTTAAAAGTACAGTAACCATACCAGGAAGTGCTTAATTTATTAAGCTACTGCGTTTCTTAATCTCAGTGTAGATATTTACTGATAAACAGCTACCTACGCAGCATGTTCATGTCGTTCCTAAATGAGCTTTTATCTCTCTCCCCTCACGACAAATCAGATTCTTCTGATGAGTTCCCAGACATTATCCTTTCACCTGTGTAATTACCTTAATAAGCTCCAGCTGTTTTTATTCTCAGAATGTTTACTCCCTGAAATACAACTGCCTACCCCCTTCGTAAGTGCAGGTCCTAAATGAGCTTTTTTCTCTGTTCCATCACCACAATTGAGATTCTTTTGGGGAGTTACCAGTACAGTAACCATACCAGGAAGTACTTA
The DNA here is from genome assembly GCF_023159225.1 of Perognathus longimembris pacificus. Lineage (NCBI taxonomy): Eukaryota > Metazoa > Chordata > Mammalia > Rodentia > Heteromyidae > Perognathus > Perognathus longimembris. The sequence continues at coordinate 30,639 of NW_025956592.1, forward strand.
ATTTATTAAGCTACTGCTTTTCTTAATCTCAGTGGAGATATTTACTTATAAACAGCTACGTATGCAGCATGTTCATGTCGTTCCTACATGAGCTTTTATCTCTCTCCCCTCACCACTAATCAGATTCTTCTGAGGAGTTCCCAGTACATTATCCTTTCCCCTGTGTAATTACCTTAACAAGCTCCAGCTGTTTTTATTCTGAGAAGGTTTACTCCCTGATATACAGTTGCCTACCCCCTTCGTAAGTGCAGGTCCTAAATGAGCTTTTTACTCTGTTCCCTCACCACAATCCAGATTCTTTTGGGGATTTACCAGTACAATAACCATACCAGGAAATACTTAATTTATTAAGCTACTGCTTTTCCTAATCTCAGTGGAGATATTTACTGATAAACAGCTACCAACGCAGCATGTTCATGTCGTTCCTAATTGAGATTTTATCTCTCTCCCCTCACCACATATCAGATTGTTCTGAGGAGTTCCCAGTACATTATACTTTCCCCTGTGTAATTACCTTAACAGCTCCATCTGTTTTTATTCTCAGAAGGTTTACGCCCTGATATACAGCTGCCTACCCCCTTCGTAAGTGCAGGTCCTAAATGAGCTTTTTTCTCTGTTCCCTCACCACAATCCAGATTCTTTTGGGGAGTTACCGGTACAGTAACCATACCAGGAAGTACTTAATTTATTAAGCTACTGCTTTTCCTAATCTCAGTGGAGATATTTACTGATAAACAGCTACCTACGCAGCATGTTCATGTCTTTCCTAAATGAGATTTTATCTCTCTCCCCTCACCACAATCCAGATTCTCTTGGGGAGTTACCAGTACAGTATCCATACCTGGAAGTACTTAATTTATTAAGCTACTGCTTTTCTTAATCTCAGTGGAGATATTTACTGATAAACAGCTACCTACGCAGCATGTTCATGTCGTTCCTACATGAGCTTTTATCTCTCTCCCCTCACGACAAATCAGATTCTTCTGAGGAGTTCCCAGTACATTATCCTTTCCCCTGTGTAATTACCTTAACAAGCTCCAGCTGTTTTTATTCTCAGAAGGTTACTCCCTGATATACAGCTGCCTACCCCCTTCGTAAGTGCAGGTCCTAAATGAGCTTTTTTCTCTGTTCCCTCACCACAATCCAGATTCTTTTGGGGAGTTACCAGTACAGTAACCATACCAGGAAGTACTTAATTTATTAAGCTACTGCTTTCTTAATCTCAGTGGAGTTATTTACTGATAAACAGCTACCTACGCAGCATGTTCATGTCGTTCCTAAATGAGCTTTTTTCTCTGTTCCCTCACGACAATCCAGATTCTTTTGGGGAGTTACCAGTAACGTATCCATACCAGGAAGTACTTAATTTATTAAGCTACTGCTTTTCTTAATCTCAGTGGAGATATTTACTGATAAACAGCTACGTACGCAGCATGTTCATGTCGTTCTTATGAGCTTTTATCTCTCTCCTCTCACCACAAATCAGATTCTTCTGAGGAGTTCCCAGTACATTATCCTTTCCCTGTGTAATTTCCTTAACAAGCTCCAGCTGTTATTATTCTCAGAAGGTTTACTCCCTGATATACAGCTGCCTACCCCTTCGTAAGTGCAGGTCCTAAATGAGCGTTTTTCTCTGTTCCCTCACCACTATCCAGATTCTTTTGGGGAGTTACCAGTACAGTAACCATACAGGAAGGACTTAATTTATTAAGCTACTGCTTTTCTTAATCTCAGTGGAGATATTTACTGATAAACAGCTACCTACGCAGCATGTTCATGTCGTTCCTGAATGAGCTTTTATCTCTCTCCCCTCACCACAAATCAGATTCTTCTGAGGAGTTCCCAGTACATTATCCTTTCCCCTGTGTAATTACCTTCTCAAGCTCCAGCTGTTTTTATTCTCAGAAGGTTTACTCCCTGATATACAGCTGCCTACCCCCTTCGTAAGTGCATGTCCTTAATGAGCTTTTTTCTCTCTTCCCTCACCACAATCCAGATTCTTTTGGGGAGTTACCAGCACAGTAACCAAACCAGGAATTACTTAATTTATTAAGCTACTGCTTTTCTTAATCTCAGTGGAGATATTTACTGATTAACAGCTACCTACGCAGCATGTTCATGTCGTTCCTAAATGAGCTTTTATCTCTTTCCCCTCACCACAAATCAGATTCTTCTGAGGAATTCCCAGTACATTATCCTTTCCACTGTGTAATTACCTTAACAAGCTCCAGCTGTTTTTTTTCTCAGAAGGTTTACTCCCTGATATACAGCTGCCTACCCCCTTCGTAAGTGCAGGTCCTAAATGAGCTTTTTTCTCTGTTCCCTCACCACAATCCAGATTCTTTTGGGGAGTTACCAGTACAGTAACCATACCAGGAAGTACTTAATTTATTAAGCTACTGCTTTTCTTAATCTCAGTGGAGATATTTACTGATAAACAGCAACCTACGCAGCATGTTCATGTCGTTCCTGAATGAGCTTTTATCTCTCTCCCCTCACCACAAATCAGATTCTTCTGAGGAGTTCCCAGTACATTATCCTTTCCCTGTGTAATTACCTTAACAAGCTCCAGCTCTTTTTATTCTCAGAGGGTTTACTCCCTGATATACAGCTACCTACCCCCTTCGTAAGTGCAGGTCCTAAATGACCTTTTTTCTCTGTTCCCTCACCAAAATCCAGATTCTTTTGGGGAGTTACCAGTACAGTAACCATACCAGGAAGTACT